>NC_064623.1:140747584-141050614 GCF_023898315.1 Schistocerca nitens | reverse complement strand
TTTGCTTTCAGCAAACAGAGACTTTCAAACCTTCAACCTAGATATGAAGATAATTTGTTGAAGGAATGGGTAATGAGATATGTTTTTAATTTTCTTCAGAATCAATATAAATATGTAGGTTTCTCCAGCCTATAATGGCACTGACCTGCAATTCACAGCCCCTCCTTTGTAGTGCCAGTCTCAATAACCACAAACTTGAAAATCTAAACATAAGTGGGATGGAGTTTGTTCATTTATGTAGTAATAGTAGTAGTAGTAGTTTATTCATCCAGAGACAATTTACATTGTATGGATTTCGTCAAAAAAATACATAGTATATATATACACACATATAGGGTGAACAATACTATACAAAATACAGATGTGCATAGTAGACTACGTAACATCAGACCACATTGAAATAGCATGTACAACTTTGATTATTTACATTGATGTATGAGAAAGACTTTTTACATGGAATACACAGTTGATATTTAGATATAACACATACAATTATAGCACTTTTGTACATATTATTTATTTAGATCATAGCAACAGTCAGATAAAAATTACTATTGGCATAGAGTACATAAATATAATTGTTTAGTATGGAGCTATTCCAGGTATTCTTTTACACTATAATAGCAGTTGGTCATTAAAAATTTGAATACTGCTTCTTTAATTGAAGACAATTTTTTTATTTCTTTTATCTTTACCGGTAGTTTGTTATACAATCTACTTCCTTGTATGTTTGTTTGTTTCTGCGCCAAAGCCTTGTTAACTCTTTCTATATGAATGTCATTGCACTTTCTTGTGTTGTAAGTATGTAGACCCGAGTTGGATTGGAAATTGTTAATATTTCATTTTATATTAATTACTCTTTTCTGTATATAGAGGCATAGTAGGGGTAGAATATTCAGCTGTTTAAATAATTGCTTTGAAGGAGTTAGCCTTGAACAGTTGGTAATTATTCTAACAGCTCATTTTTGTAGAGTTAAGATGGTTTTGAGATTTTTCTTACTATGACCCCAGAAGATGAGGCCATAGGTAATAGCAGAATGTATATAAGCAAAGTAAACAGCTCTGCTACATTCCCTACTACATACAAAGCTAATAATGCGTAAAGCAAAGGAAGCAGAGCTTAACTTATGTGAGAGATACAGGATATGGGATTTCCAGTCTAAATTTTCATCTATATGTACACCTAAGAATTTTGTGGTAGCAACTCTCACAATTTCTTTATTTTGTATTCTGAGATTTAGATCAAAGTGTGACTTTGCTTTCCTGTAATGGATATAATTAGTTTTAGAGATATTTATGGTTAATTTGTTCACTTCAAACCAATTTTGCAAATATTCTATAACTCTGGTTGCAGATGTTGGCAATACCCGGTTTATGTCAGTTACTACAATGTTTGTGTCATCCGCAAACAGGGTTATATGAGTACCATTTACTGGAATCTTGATATCATTTATGTAAAGAAGAAATAGGAGAGGTCCTAGAACACTCCCCTGCGGTACCCATATTGGCACAGTTTGAATATCCGATCTGTAAACAATACTTTGGTTTGTTTGTTGTTGCAATTTCTACTACCTGTTCCTATTATGGAGATATGACTGAAACCAGTTTTTAGCTACTCCTCGTATACCGACATATTCTAATTTGTCTAGCAGGATATCATGTTGGACAGTATCGAATGCCTTTGAGAGGTCCAAATTTATTCCTATTGTACTGTTGTTCTTATCTAGCCCCGTTACAATATTTTCAATGAATTGGGTGATGGCTGACTCTGTACTCATTCCTTTGCGGAAGCCGTGTTGGTTTACAGACAATAGATTGAATTTCTCGAGGTAATTTGTAATTCTGTTTTTCATGACTGTCTCTATTACTTTTGAAAATACCGATAATAAAGCTATTGGTCTATAGTTTCCCACTTCATGTATATTGCCCTTTTTATACAATGGTTTTACTTTTGCAATTTTTAATCGTTGTGGAAAGACACCTTCTGAAAATGATATGTTTATGATGTGTGAGAGTGGGTCTGATATAACACTAGCACATCTCATCATGACAGAGCAAAGTATCTCGTCAATCCCTGAGGTCATTTTATTCTCCATTGTTTTTATTATTTGGAAGTTAATCAAATAATAAAATTGGAAGTTAATCAATTTGTTTGTGGGAGGTAGCAATAATGAATTCACACTTTGTTCTTCTGGGATTGATGTTCTACTAATCTTAGGACAATTTTTATGCAGATTGATTGGACTATTTATGAAGTAGTCATTAACGTAATTTGCTAAAGTACGATTTCTAACTAGCACACCTTGATCATCTTTTAAAACAAAGTCATCTGGATTTCTAACATTTTTGCTTGGGCCTATTTCTTTTTTTACTACATTCCATATAGCTTTTGATTTGTTTGCTGACCCAGCAATTACACTGTCATTGTGCATTGTCTTGGCTTTTTTGATCACCTTCCTGTAAATTTTCTTGTATGTCTTAACATAATCTGTGAATTGTTCATCTTTGTTATCTTTTTTGAGTTGACTGATATGTTTTAGTGTTTGACTAGATACTCTAATAGCAGGTGTTATCCACTGGCTTGTGTTCCTAGGCATGACATTGATCTTTGTGAGCTTTTTTGGGAAACACATCTCAAATAGGGACATGAATGTACTAGAAAAAGCATTGAAAGATTCCTCGGTTGTAGTTTGTGCAAAGACATCTTCCCAGGTTTCATTAGCTAACAACTGGATGAAAGTATTTACTTTTTCTGTATAGAAGTGCCTTTTGTATCCCCACTTATATTTTACTGCCTTGGGGATAGAGTAATTTATGTATGTTAATAGCGTATTGTGATCCAAAAGACCTAAGTTTATGTTTAGTGGCTCAGTGATACCATTCTCCATATTTGAGAAAATATTGTCTAAAAGAGAAGATGACAGTTCTGTTATTCTGGTGGCATCTGTAAAGAGTGGTTTCACGTGGAAGCTACTGAGTATACTCAAAAGCTGTCTTTTTTCATCACTTTCAATTAACAGGTTAATATTAAAATCTCCACATAAAAATAATTTCACTTCATTACTATAAAAAGTGTTTAATGCTGCTTCTATTTTTTTGAAGAATATGTTTTTGTCACCCAGTGGAGATCTATATACTGTAATGACAACTAGTTTTTCACTCTTCTCCTCAGTTTTTAACTCTATGGCACATTATTCAAAATGTTTTTCTATATTTAGATGGTCCAATTCTGTTTTCACTTTGAACTGCAGTCCTACTCTAGAGTAAATGCATACCCCACCATTTTTAAAAACACTTTGGCAATAATGTGTTGCTAAATTAAACTTGCTTATATTTATGAGACTTAATTCACTAGCCTTGCACCAGTGTTCAGATAAACAAAACTTTGTTTCTGAGGCATTGAATATTCTGACACATTATCCTGACTGTTTTGCAAGTGTTTTTTCTTTTGTCATTAGCTGTAATGTGCTGCTTTTTCCATAGTAGTTGTGACTTATCTGCAAATTTTCTTGCTGATTTGTCACAATCTTTTCCATTTCTTTGTCTGAAGCCATAAAAAATCCTTATTTAATGATGTGGATGTACCTTGTCTTTGACTCCTCCTTAGGCAGTGTTGTGTTGCTGCAACTGTTGTTGATGGTTTTGTTGCTGCTGCTACTGTTGTTGTTGGTTCAGTTGCTGCTGCTGTTGTTGCTGCTGGTGCTTCTGTGGCTGGAGGTGGTGGTGGTGGTAATGGTAGTGGATGTGGTGGTATTGCTGACAGGATTCTTCGTGCTGTTGGTTCAGTAGTAGGTTCCTCTGTTGCTACTGTTTTTTGGATGGTCCATTTGCGTGCTGCTCCTGTTTTCGCTGGTGTTTCTGCTATTGGAGATTTATACCATCGCAGTTCAGTGGCTGTCACTTTGTAATTGCATTTAATTGCTTCCCTTATTAAGTTTCCTAACCTGGCCTTTCCATTTCTGTTAAGGTGAAGCCCATGTTTCGTAAAACATTCTCTGTCAAGTGTGCTTGAGTCAATTAATTTCACATTGCTGAATAGCCTACAACTACTTTTAAGTTTCGCATTAATTCTGTGAATTTCCTTATTCACATATGACCATTCAGGTAAATCATGCCTCTGGGTAAAGTTCACCAGTAAAATGTTTGTATTTGACAGTACTAGCAAAAGACTCAAGAGCTGTTTATACATTTTCATAGCATTGTTTTCATAAATGTCTTTAGCTCCTGCGCAGATTACAACACTGTCCTGCTTGTCATAGTTATATTTTACGATGTTTTCCGTCACTTCTTTGAAACCAGCACCTGGTTTAACCATGCCTGTGACTATGTACACAACATATTTATGTTGGTATTAACACACACTTTATTTTTTGAAAAGTTCATTTATTAGTTATGAAGACCATGTTTTACATCACAAAAAATCATTAGCACAAGTCTACAGGCCAGCTCTTGCGATTACAGTGCGAAGTAACTTGTTCTATTGTGGCACAAAATAATGTCCCTATTTATACAAAAATATCAGAGTTGTCATTTGACACAAGACAGTCCTTTAGTAACTTGTTAAAGATGATTAAAGTTCACTGGTTCATGTAATACATTTCAGAGCATGAATCACTGAGCCTAATGACAACACAATCTGTTGACAATCCATTGTCAGAGTACTTGTTGATTACAGTACAGTTCAAAGTTTCATTAACTTAGGTTGCAGAATTTATGGTTAACTAACTAAACATTAAAGTTTGTGAGTTTTGCAGAGACTCGAGCATGTATTCTCATGTGCAGAATATGCACAATAGAAACATGAATGGATCTGTGAGAGGACATTCAGCATGCATGGTATTACTTTACTTTCAAACTGTGGGTGGACACTTTTGCATGGTGCTTGACTACTTAAAAAGTGGAGCAAGAACAAACTTATTTTTTAATGCACTTAATGCTTTGGAAAAGGCCTAGGTTTGAATTTACTGCTTTTGGTGGACACCAAGATCTAGTGTGATTCTGATTTACAGAAAATGTTGCTAGGAAGAAATTTAAAAAATACATGGACACTATATTTTGTCTGCATTGTGAATCCACTCATTTACATGCATGCGTGCCATATTCTAAATTAAAGTAAATTACATGCAATTATTAATTAATAAGTTAATTAATCAATGATGTGTGCCAGATAGACAGAAAAATTAAGATAATAAAAGTAAGTAGTCAATGTCCAGAATCTAACAGTGGCTTTGATGATTTCTGTGACAGAAAATGGTTCTGTTCTGAAACTTTAAGTTTAGTTATTATAGATGATAATTATCTTTTGCTAATTTAAAGTACTTTAAGGACTGTGGGCATGCTTATTTTCAGGTGGTGTAGCTCATTTTATAGAATTTTATGGATTAGCTCATAAAGGTTTACAAATTTCAAATTATAGTGCAAAGTTCAGTTAACTCTAACTTTTAACAGTGTCCTAATGGAAGCTAGTTACACAAATTGAATTAGACACCTGAAATGAGAATCTGAATATTAAACATAATAAAACTGGATCCAAACAAGTAAATGAGATTTTCAAGTAATAGCTACATGTCACTAACTGAAACTAACTGAAAAAATTGGTTATTTTGGGAGCACTCGCTTTTTTACATAACACTTACACTGTGTTATACAGACAGATGTTGCCAAATAGCTGACTATGTAACCCAATGTCTAGACAATTATTTGTTTAACTTTCATCATGAAACACAGACAGAAGGAGAATATACAGTTTTCCTAAAATATAAATTCACAATAGTATGTATGCAAATGAGATACATAACAAAACTGGCCACAGATAAAAGTTACAAAATGATACATACCTTACAGAGACATTACAAGAAGGACAAATGAGGTTTAGCTATCTCTGAAAGCAACAGATAGAGAAAAAAAATTAGAAGAAAACACTTTTGCTTGTCATGCCAAGTAAACACACAAAAAAGGAATTTCACATCTTCCAATCAATTCACTACTCACTTATCACAGACACATTCAAATCACTTGTTAAAATTTGGTCCATGTCTTTCCCTGGCTGTCTCATGCCCCATCACATACACCAGTGCCCTTGGAGGCAGTCACCCTCAATTTTGTACATGAAAAGGAAAACAAGCAAAACACCATACTTTAGCATATTAGGAATGATCATAACTAAATCAGCAAGAAAACACTTTATCCAGCCTAATAACCATTACACATAAGATACATAAACATATTCACACCTTAAAATGATACAGAAAATTACATAAAGCAATACAAAGAGAATGGAAACTGTGTCACTGTAACCAACAGACTGGTCCATATCACTTTGCAACACAACAAAGCGTATATTTTTTACATACTAAAGAAAAGAAAAAATTGGACAATTATCATAACCTTATTACATACTTACTAGTTATATTCAATTAAGGGAATGGAAGCTATATCAAACCATTACATTATTTCTCACAAATCAGAATGTTACCTTTACTAAACTTGAAAATTAAATTCTCATGAAATTCCCAAAATCTCACTCATTCACTTGTGTGAATACTAAAATTACTTTTGGTTTTTTTTCACCAGTTAATTAGCAAAAATATTTTTCCTTTAGTGCATTATCATTACAAATTCAATATGCAGCAATATATATATAGATTCATTGATCATTGGGATCAATTGTGTTCACAGTAACAGCACTCTGTTGCTTGACTTCAATACTGTAGCAAATCTGTGTTCTAGATACTCCTGAACACTCCCTGAACCAGCCAAAGATGTACCTGAGATGACAGTGTTCGCCTGATGAACTTTACGCTGTTCACTGCCTACCATTGTTGATGGAGAAGCTGACTGTCTTCCAGCAACACTTCATCACAGGGTGGTAACAGCATCAAACTTCAGCATGGAAAGCAGCAACAAGGCCTTGTGTGATCCATGTTCTTGTTCAAAATTTGTGTGCCTCCGGATGCTGAAACCTACCTGGCCAGTAGGAAGGAGATTGACCAACCACATGGCTTCCAGCAACATCACATCACGGGTGGATCATCAATGGTCAACATAGAATTTGGTGTGGGATCGATCACTCTCCAGTAGCTAGTATGCTGGACCATAGCTGCACAGGCAGTGTGGTATGAGGTCACTCACTCTTTGCCCGGGCCTGCAGACAAGGAGCTGACTTGGCAGCTGATAGCAGGAATCAAAAATGCAACAGAATGAGGCATCAGCTACAAGGTTGGTGTGGAATAAGATGACTGTAAACATGGTTAATAAGTAATTGAACGTAGACAATGTTTTACTTACATCAAAGATGCTTCACAGGTATCCAACTGCTATACTGACTTCATGAAGAGGAGTCTCTGCTCAGCCCCTCTGTAGTCAGTGTAGTTGGCTCATGCCAAGCAATTGTTTCAGATGTTTTGGGTATGAAACATGTAGCAGCAAACAGAGACATTGCTCAGGAATTGATAAATGAAGTCGACAATGATCCATGACTTCTAAACAAGATTATAACAGGTGAAGAAACATGGGTATATGTGTGTAACATTGAAACTAAGGCCAAATCATCCCAATGGAAACTGCCTATAAAAAAAATAAATAATAAAAAAAAGACAAATTCGATCCAACTTTGAAGGGAACAAAGTTGATGATGTTGATGAATAAATGAAAATTATTCTACAAAAAAGAAAAAAAAATACCATTGGTTTTCTATTACACCTCACATTTGTTGCTGAGGAAGCAGTAGCTATTTTCAGAGTAATGGCTGCCACTCCATTTTACAAGTTTACATTTAACTGGCACAAGCACAAATAATGCTAAGCAGTGTAGTGATAATTTATGGTTAATGCAGCATAAAAATTAATTTTCTACAAGTTGCTTGTCTTTTTTTATTGTGTATCTGAGTTTTGATTGTTTCAGTGAAGCTAAATACCCAGCAACTATCACACTGAGGTTGCTGAAGAGAAAAATAATTTTGTGTGTGAAGTTGAATAGTGTGTGTGTGTGTGTGTGTGTGTGTGTGTGTGAGAGAGAGAGAGAGAGAGAGAGAGAGAGAGAGAGAGAGAGAGAGAGAGATCCATGACTTCTAAACAAGATTATAACAGGTGAAGAAACATGGGTATATGTGTGTAACATTGAAACTAAGGCCAAATCATCCCAATTGAAACTGCCTATAAAAAAAAATAAATAAAAAAAAGACAAATTCGATCCAACTTTGAAGGGAACAAAGTTGATGATGTTGATGAATAAATGAAGATTATTCTACAAAAAAGAAAAAAAAAATACCATTGGTTTTCTATTACACCTTGTTGCTGAGGAAGCAGTAGCTATTTTCAGAGTAATTCATTCATTCATCTATATATACATACATACATACATACATACATATACATTATTACAATATTACTCAGTAAACTTTCCATTTTTGGTGTCATAGTTCACGTATCAAATACTAACAAAGATGTTCTATTATGCATTTGTTTCTGTGAGTTCCAATATATCCTTTCAATTCCAACCTTGTTATCTTGGGAATTAATTCTCAATAAAAACAAGTTACATTACCACAAACTCAGGCTCCGTAACCACATTTCTAATTACTTCTCATTATTATGTCATTAATTTATCAATGCATCATTATATCTTATATCCTTACTCCATTACTCAATTAATTAAGAAATAAATATCTGCTTTGCTCCTCACATACAAAAAAAGAGGAATCTACACAATAACACATCCACAATAACAAATCCTAGTATTATATGCAGACTTTACTCTCAGTAGACAACAGACAAAATATCACTTGCTAAAATCATTACATCACTGTGTACCACCATGTTACTTTAGTCTCAGATCTGAAGGGCAAAACAAATACAAATCATTCTTTACTGTTTCTTCATTCAACATACATCATTAGAGGAGATCAATTATTGACAACATTATTCAATTGTATAGATAAAAAATCTACGCACCAAGTGGGGCCAGGAACACACACATAAAAGATGGTTGAAATTAGCAAGATTTCCCAAATCTACCCCTTTTCCTAGACCTCTCTTGTTCTTTTCCTTCACCCTTCTTCCTTCCCCTTCAACCTTTCTGCCTGTA
Source organism: Schistocerca nitens (assembly GCF_023898315.1). Classification (NCBI taxonomy): domain Eukaryota; kingdom Metazoa; phylum Arthropoda; class Insecta; order Orthoptera; family Acrididae; genus Schistocerca; species Schistocerca nitens. Next base: position 141,041,530 of record NC_064623.1, on the reverse strand, counting down.
GGAGTAACTGGCTCCAAAAGCCTGCCAATTACAACCGTCTTTTTTTGGGTGTGTTCTGCTGCCACTTGGTGAGTAGATTTTTCATCTATCGAGTTTTATAACACATCATTGTAGGTAACTGTATCTCAACTTTTTTTTCATTTTACTGATAACTGAAAGGCTGTAGCATGACACATGACACCACAGATGAATCTCATAACTGCACTCGGCACAAAACTCTTATATGTTACCATAAACAGACTACACCATGTATTCAAGAAGTGCTATCCTCCTTTATGTCTGCAGCTGCACAAATTATACTGACTTGATATATTAGCTGATTACTTTAGATCTTAAATATAATTTTCAAATACTTCCACATTTTTCACATATCCTGAAACCTGTTCAATTTCACATTTCCATTACTTTCTGGCTGAAAGAAATTTATTAGTGCTGAAATAAAATTGTTCTCTTTTACAAACTTAAAAAACAAAATAATGACACCACCTCATCAACCTAACCAAATTTTATATATGTATTGTATACTGTCCGTGCTTCTATCCTCTTACAGCTTTATTACTTCTGATCATTAATCCAGTATAAGTGAATAGCACAAAACACTTTACTTATACATATTTTTATGTTGGAGATCACAGATAAATTGAAGGCCATCACTTACCAGCTTGTAAGCTATTGACAGGATGGTAGAGGGGGTTGTGTGACACAGGAAAGAAGATGAATGAGGTCAACCAGCTTGGGGAAGCATTATCACCAATAATGAAGTATCTAAAGCACCATGAACCCCCTACTTACTTATAGGTTCATCATGAATTTGATCCCATGCCCTTGTATCTAATTTTGCATTATTGACTGCAGACAAACATCTGTCCTTCAAAACACTAGCCAAACAAATGGAAAACACTACTACATTTCTGAACATTTGACACCCCAGGAAACACAAATGCATTGCACATCATATTTACTTCTTTGACAATGGAAAATACAGGATGGAGTGTAAAACGTTGTGAGAAGAAAAGCTGCTACTCACCATATAGCAGGGATGCTAAGTCGCAGATAAGTAAAAGAAAAAGACTCTCACAATTAATGCTTTCGGCCACTAAGGCCTTCGTCAACAATAGAGACACACACACACCCACACAAACACACACACAAATGCAACACACACACAGAACTGCAGTCTCAGGCAACTGAAATCACATGGTGAGCAGAGAATGATGGGAGTGGCGAGTGGGTGGGGGTAAGGACGAGGCCTGGGTGGGGAGGGGGAGGGATAGTATGGTAGGTGTGGTGAACAGTGAAGTGCTGAAAGGTAGTCAGAGGGCAGGAGAGAGGTGGGGAGGGGGGGGGGGAGAAGTAGTAGAAAGGAGAGAAATAAAAAGACTGAGTGTGGTGGTGGAATGACAGCTGTGTAGTGCTGGAATGGGAACAGGGAAGGGACTGGATTGGTGAGGACAGTGACTGAATGAAGGATGACGCCAGGGGAGTTATAAGAAAGTAGGATGTATTGCAGGGAAAGTTCCCACCTGTGTAATTCAGAAAGCCTGGTGTTGGTGGGAAGGGTCCATATGGCACAGGCTGTGAAGCAGTCATTGAAATGACGGATATCATGTTTGGCAGCGTGTTCAGCAACAGGGTGGTCCACTTACTTCTTGGGCCCAGTTTGTCGGTGACCTTTCATGCAGATAGACAGCTTGTTGGTTGTCATGCCTACATAGAATGCAGCACAGTGGTTGCAGCTTAGTTTGTAGATCACATCACTGGTTTCACAGGTAGCCCTGCCTCGGATGAGTAAGGTGATGTTAGTGACGACTGGAGTGGGGGCAGGATGTATGGGACAGGTCTTGCATCCAGGTCTATTACACGGGTATGAGCCATTGAGGTAAGGGGTTGGGAGCAGGGGTTGTGTAAGGATGGATGAGTATATTGTGTAGGTTCGGTGGATGGCAGAATACCACTGTGGGAGGGATGGGAAGGATAGTGGGCAGGACATTTCTCATTTCAGAGCACAACAAGAGGTAATCAATACCCTGTTGGAGAATGTAATTGAGTTACTCCAATCCTGGGTGGTACTGAGTTATGAGGAGAATGCCTCTTTGTGGCCTGGTGGGACTTTGGAAGGTGTGGAGACTGCAAAGATAAGGCACAGGAGATTTGTTTTTGAGCAAGGTTGGGAGGATAATTGTGGTCAGTGAAGACTTCAGTGAGACTCTCAGTATATTTCGAGAGGGGCTGCTCGTCACTGCAGATGCGACAACCATGGGTAACTAGGCTGAATGGAAGGGACTTCTTGGTATTGAATGGGTGGCAGCTGTTGAAGTGGAGATATTGCTGGTGGTTAGTAGGTTTGATATGGACAGAGTTACTGAGGTAGTCACCTTTGAGGTGGAGGTCAACTTCTAGGAAGGTGGCTTGTTGGCTTGAGTAGGACCAGGTGAAGCAAATGGGGGAGAAATAGTTGAGGTTCCGGAGGAATGTGGATAGGGTGTCCTCACCTTCGATCCAGATAGCAAAGATTTCATCATTGAACATGAACCAGGTGAGATGTTTAGGATTCTGGGTTTTTAGGAAGGATTCCTCTTGATGGCCCATGAATGGGTTGGCATAGGATGGTGCCATGCAGGTGCCCATAAATGTACCATAGATTTGTTTGTAGGAATTACCTTCAAAAGAGAAGTAATTGTGGGTGAGGATATAATTGGTCATGGCTACTAGGAAGGAGGTTGTTGGTTTGGATTCTATCAGGCATTGGGAAAGGTAGTGTTCGATAGCAGTAAGGCCTTGGGCATTAGGAATGTTAGTGTACAGGGAGGTGGCATCATTACTGACGAGCAGGACACTGTGTGGTAAAGGGACAGGAACTGTGCAGATTCGACAGGGGAAATCGTTGGTATCTTTTATATAGGAGGGTAGGTTCCAGGTAATAGGTTGAAGGCGTTGGTCTATGAGAGCAGAGATTCTCTCAGTGGGGTACAGTAACTGGTCACAATGGGGCATCCTGGGTGGTTATGTTTATGGACTTTAGGAAGCACGTAGAATGTCAGAGTGCGGGGAGTGGTGGGGGTGAGTAGAGAGATATATTCCGGTGGAGGTTCTGGGATGGGCCTAAGGATTTAAGCAGTGACTAGATATCATACTGGATTACTGGAATTGGGTCACTGTGGCAAGGTTTGTTGGTGGAAGTATCTGACATCTGGTGGAGTCCTCTTGCCAGGTAATCCTTATGGTTCAAAACAACAGTGGTGGAGCCTTTGTCCACAGGTAGGATTATAAGTTTAGGAACAGTTTTTAGATGGTGTGATGTGAAGGTCTATTGCAGCAAGTCATGATGTCACACAAATGCAGAATACTTTTCGATTGGTACCCCTGGGATTTGCAATGGTATGATAGAGGCTAGCACAAGTGGGGTAGTTTTAGGAATCTGGAACATTCTATAATAATTAGCACTGGAATAAATAACTTTTACTTAACTTTGTTCTGCTACTGCACTCCAGGAACATAACTAATAATCAACTATCTTTCTTGAATACAAATGAATCATTAACAAACATTAACTGGAGTATACAAAAAGCAAGATAACACAAATGTGGTATTATGTGCTTAATACATGTGTGAACTAGAGGCTGCAAACCTAGCAAGCTGAAGGCTATTCTAATCTGACTTCGCTCATGACCTATAGCTGACTCCGCCAGTGTGATCTGCAAGTCTCTGTCCGTGCCATACGGCGGCACTGCAAGTGCCAGCAAGTCCTGAGAGGTTGCAAGTGCTGGACCGCTATCGATTATCGCAACGTCTAGTATGGTGTCTGACATTGACACCACATGGTGGACTGTGGTTCTTTATGCAGATGTAAGGTTATTTTGCATGTTGAGGGATTTGTGGAATGATGGTGAGGAAAGTTTCGAGGTTAAGAAATTCTCAAAAGTTAACAGGGAGTGGTTTAGTGGCAATGGTGGTGGATCAGTGTTGGATGGAGGAGTTAACTTAGTTAGGCAAGGTTCAGTATCAGTATTTGGTTGAGTCTGATTGGTGGGGTTGGTGGTGAAAATGTGTTTCCACTATAGTGACCAAGAGAAGGAGAGAAGGTCTTTAGGAAGTCCTGCATGATTGAAATTGGGACTGGGGCAAAAGGTGAGGCCTTTGAAAAGGACTGATATTTCTGTGGAGCTAAGGCTTCTGCAGGAAAGGTTCATGACTGTGTTGCAGGTCTGTTTAGGTTCTGGATTATGTGTGGTGATGGGAGGGAATTTTGCAGGCTGGGGTAAGTGTAGTAGGTCTGCGAGACAGGGTTTGCCAGATATGAGGGGAGTATACCTCCTTCCTAGTAGTCACGACTAATTATATCCTCACCCACAACTACTTCTCTTTTGAAGGCAGTACCTACAAAATAATCCATGGTATGTCTATGGGCACCCACATGGAACCATCCTATGCCAACCCATTCATGGGCCATCATGAGGAAGCCTTTCTAAAAACCCAGAATCCTAGATACCTTACCTGGTTCAGATTCAATGATGACATCTTTGCTATCTGGATCAAAGGTGAGGACACCCTATCCACATTTCTCCAGAACCTCAACTATTTCTCCCCCATTTGCTTCACCTGGTCCTACTCAAGCCAACAAGCTACTTTCCTAGATGTTGACCTCCATCTCAGAGATGGCTACATCAGTACCTCCATCCATATCAAACCTACTAACCACCAGCAATATCTCCACTTCGACAGCTGCCATCCGTTCCATACCAAGAAGTCCCTTCTGTACAGACTAGCCACCCATGGTTGTCACATCTGCAGTGATAAGCAGTTCCTCTCAAAATATACCGAGAGTCGCACTGAACCCTTCACTGACCATAATTACCCTCCCATCATTGTACAAAAACAAAACTCCCATGCCTCACCTTTCCAGTTTCGACCACCATTCAAAGTCCCACCATCCAATCACAGGGGAGCATTCCCCTCATAACTCAGTACCACCCAGGATTGGAGTAACTCAATTAAATTCTGCGACAGGGCTTTGATTACCTCTCATTTGCCTGGAAACGAGAAATGTCCTGCCCACTGTCCTTCCCTTCCCTCCCACAGTGGTATTCTGCCATCCACCGAACCTACACGATATACTCGTCCATCCTTACACAACCCCTGCTCCCAACCCCTTACCTCATGGCTCATACACCTGTAATAGACCTGGATGCAAGACCTGTCCCATACATCCTCCCCCCCACCACCTACTCCAGTCCAGTCACTAACATCACCTTACTCATCCAAGGCAGGGCTCCCTGTGAAACCAGTGATGTGATCTTCAAGTTAAGCTGCAACCACTGTGCTGCATTCTATGTAGGCATGACAACCAACAAGCTGTCTATCTGCATGAAAGGTCACCGACAAACTGGGCCCAAGAAGTAAGTGGACCACCCTGTTGCTGAACACGCTGCCAAACATGATATCCGTCATTTCAATGACTGCTTCACAGCCTGTGCCATATGGTCTCTTCCCACCAACACCAGGTTTTCTGAATTACACAGGTGGGAACTTTCCCTGCAATACATCCTACTTTCTTATAACTCTCCTGGCGTCAACCTTGATTCAGTCACTGTCCTCACCAATCCAGCCCCTTCCCTGTTCCCATTCCAGCACTACACAGCTGTCATTCCACCACCACACTCAGTCCTTTTATTTCTCTCCTTTCTACTACTTCTCCCCCCCCCCCTCCCTACCTCTCTCCTGCCCTCCGTCTAACTTGCAGCACTTCACTGTTCACCACACCTACCATACTATCCCTCCCCCTCCCCACCCCGGCCTCCTCCTTACCCCCACCCACTCGCCACTCCCATCATTCTCTGGTGCTGCTGCTCACAGTGTGGTTTCAGTTGCCTGAGATTGCAGTTTTTTTTTTTTGTGTGTGTGTGTGTGTGTGTGTGTGTGTGTGTGTGTGTGTGTGTGTGTTGTCTCTCTGTGCCTCAGTGTCAAGCTATATGGAGCGTAACAACTTTCCTTCTCATAATATTGTTACTTCTTTGAAATTTTTCTTATTGTATTTACATTGAAAACTAATTCCTGATTCTTGATACTATAAACTGCTTCCTATACACTCTCACTAAATATTGTCCTTTGCATACAAGTATTGAAGCTTCCTTCTTTAACTTTGCCATTGAGAATTACTTTGTGGAAACTGGCCACTTTACTGTTTATCCCAAAAATTTTGCCTACACTCATCGTGCTGTTTTCGTCCTCATTAAATTCTAATAATTTGTACATTGCTACCCTTGGAAACTTAGTAGCAGGTCTCTTTCTTTTTGTAACCCTCATTTTCTGCTCAACAGTACCACACTTCATCACAATATTATTTGCATTTGCTTTTACTAATTGCATTTAGTCTACGTTACTACTTGTTTCCAAAGCTTTGCATTCTTTGTCAACAAGTTCAGTAACTTTGTCAAAATTTTCATTTAGTACCTGCACAAACTCCATTTCCATATCATTAAAACAATTTTCTAATAAACCCTCAGATCATCAACTTAAATAATAACTTTGTGAAACATTTCATTTAATATTGATATACTGTCTACCTCTTCATCATCATGTGCATCTATATTTATAGGAACATCCTCTGTAACTACCTCCCACCTTTTCAGAATCAACTGTCACAATTTGCTTTGCAGCGTAAATCATTTCAATACAATCATCAGAACAGAAATGCATTACTTTAGTTGACTCAGCCTCTCAAAATTCAACACCTTCCATCTCCTTATTACATTTGTTTTCAGTTGCATTTTCACTGTCTTGCCACTTCTGAATCCAAGCATCCGATTTGTATGATTAATATTAATTACATTGACATCTTCCTTCTTTTCTCCATTTTGAATCTTATCTACTAGTGTCATTTTTGGTACACATGCCCTCATGCATTTCCTTAAAATTATTTCCTTTTGTATCATGCACTGTACCAATAATAAAGCTGAATCCTTAGTCAGTTTTATTAACTGATGAAGAGGTACAGAGTAGCAGTGATAGTGTCTGATAAATGGAACAATGTGTTTGATTGTAGATGACTTAAGTAATATGGCAAAGTATATTTTAATGAAGCTGAAACAGGAGTTAGGTTTGGTGGCTGCCAATATTTTACATGGGCATATTTTAATGAGGCTGGGACAAAAGTTTTGTTTGGTGGCTGCTAATATTTTACACTTTGTCAAAATTATGCCTAATTAATTTGAAAAAGCCATTTAAAAATTGTTTCATAATTTAAGAAAAAGGTGGTTATTAATTTGGATCATAAAAATTAGATTAGGCATATTCATCCCAATTCTCAGTTATCTGATCTGGTCAACATAGGGACCACTCTATGTTGCTAAAATTCTTGGAAATACATCTATAGTTTAATGTCCTTTATGTTCCTCAGCCCTAGTAGTGGCTGCTGTTCTCATTGTCTGTAGTGTAGAAATTCAAACTGCAGATAAATTGAAGTCAGCACTGAACTTAATTTTGAGAGCCCATTTCCTACTTTGGAAGTTTATATTTGTGAATCATGGCTGTTCTGAACTGCATTAGATGCCTTTTAGTCAACTACACACTCATGAAGACCATGGTAGAACAGTATGTCTACTTTCACGTAATTACCAGACTGTAAGAGTTAATGATGATTTTTGAGAATGACCTGCTAAAAAGATTGCACATTATGTGTGCATTCAGTAGGTCACATATTTTTCATTTACCTTTCAGTTGCTGTGTGATGTTGCTTCTTAGTGGGTGCTACTGGAAGTGTAACAAACTGAAATTTGTTTTTGCACAAAAACTGAGTATATTCTGTCTCTATGGAGAGACATTCACTTGCTAAAAAATATTTTGTATGAAAGTAATGCCTCATTTTGCTTTATCATGGTTAGTATCATGTCATTTCATGGTCTCCTTCATGGATTGTCACCAGATTCAGAATTTTCAGCATGACATATTTCTCTTTGGATATTACAAATGAACTTCAATGTTCTGATGACTATCAGTTCATTTCCACTGTTCATACTGTGACATGCACAGTTCACCCTAGTGGAAAAGTTTGGATAACATATGAATTTTAGATAATGGGTGGCAGTTTGTACATTACATTCACCTTGCATACTGTCAGTGCAGGATTTCTTTTGATGATGGTTGATTCTGGTGGATTCTGTAGTCCATATCACAGCATTTACTACTGAGACATTTAAAAACCTTGAAACCAGATTGTTGTTCATTATTTGAGCCAAAGGTATTTGAAGATCTATTTGGTTAAAATGTTGAAACCCATTCTGTTGTTGTTGTAGTCTTCAGTCCAGAGACTGGTTTGATGCAGCTCTCCATGCTACTCTATCCTTTGCAAGCTTCTTCATCTACAAGTAACTACTGCAACCTACATCCTTCTGAATCTGCTTACTGTATTCATCTCTTGGTCACCCTCTTTGATTTTTACCCTCCACACTGTCATCCAGTACTAAATTGACTACATTCCATTATCTGCATTTTGCTTTTGTTGATGTTCATCATATATCCCCATTTTGAGACACTGTCCTTTCCATTTAACTGTTCTTCTAAGTCGTTTGCTGTCTCCAACAGAGTTACAAGTTAACGTCAAACATCAGAGGTTTTATTTCTTCTCCATGGATTTTAATTCCTACTTCAAATTTTTCTTTTGTTTCCTTTACTGCTTGTTCAATATATGGATTGAATAACATTAGGGACAGGCTACAACCCTGTCTCACTCCCTTCCCAACCACTGCTTCCCTTTCATGCCCCTCGACTCTTATAATGCCATCTGGTTTTTGTACAAGTTGTAAATAGCCTTTCAGTCCCTGTATTTTATCCCTGCCACCTTCAGAATTTGAAAGAGAGTATTCCAGCCGACATTGTCAAAAGCTTTCTCTAAGTCTACAAATGCTAGAAACATGGGTTTGCCTTTCGTTAACCTATCTTCTAAGATAAGTTGCCGGGTCAGTATTGCCTCATGTGTTCCAACATTTCTACGGAATCCAAACTGATCTTCCCCAAGGTCAGCTTCCAACAATTTTTCCATTTGTCTTTAAAGAATTTGTGTTAGTATTTTTGGAGCCATGACTTATTAAACTGATAGTTTGGTAATTTTCATACCTGTCAACACCTGCCTTCTTTGAGATTGGAATTATTATATTCTTCTTGAAGGCTGAGGGTGTTTCGCCTGTCTCATACATCTTGCTCACCAGATGGTAGAGTTTTGTCAGGACTGGCCCTCCCAAGGCTATTAGTAGTTCTAATGGAATGTTGTGTACCCCTTGAGCCTTGTTTTGACTTAGGTCTTTCAGTGCTCTGTAAAATACTTCACACGGTATCATATCTCCCAATTCATCTTCATGTATGCCCTCTTCCATTCCCATAATATTGTCCTCAAGTACATCACACTTGTATAGACCCTCTATATACTCCTTCTACCTTTCTGCTTTCCCTTCTTTGTTTAGAACTGGTTTTCCATCTGAGTTCTTGATATTCATACGAGTGGTTCTCTTTAATTTTCCTGTAGACAGTATCTATCTTACCTCTAGTGATATATGCTTCTACATCCCATTCTATACAAGCTGAAAGATAGATGTTAGAAACTACTCCATCTATGATGTTTTCTGCTGCCAGGAATAACTAATTTTTTTCACTTTTTCATTCTATGTTTACTGTAGTTACACATGTAATACGTGATGTATACAGGAATGATTCAAATTGCTATTTATAAGAAATTTCATGAAAATTTGTTTCAGTTATCTGTATTTATCTTCATGATTTCAATGGTGCTATTAGTTTCACTAGAGGTTTGAGTAATTAAAAGTTATGGCTAAATGAAGTGTTGAAAATGTCATCTAATTAGAAAACATTTTGAGCTAATGGGAAGCATAGGAGGTATTGTTACCACTCATTAGAAAATAGATATTCCTAACTTTCTGAGACTGGATCTTAGTTATCTGAGACTAATTAACTTAATAAGTGACATTAAAAGTTGAGACATTCATAATTTAAATTGTCTGTTTTGCTGTAATTCCTACAAGGTAGATGATATATTTTTTCTGAATCAGACAATAACTCTCACTAATTCATGTGCTTTTTGAATAATTTAGGATCATGAAAGATTTATTTCAAGATACTATATGCATAAACAGGGGATTTCAGACTCCAGATGAATAATAATATTCCATTTATTTCTATGATTTACAAACCTGAAACATTTTTCATAAATCAGATAATAGTAAAGTCTTAAGAGTCCATGTGAAATAGTAGAATTTAACCTAGCAAATTTTTAAAATATCAAGTAGTTGCAGAAATCACATCGTATTCTTATACCTGTCTTTAAATAGTCACCTCTCCAACAAAATCAGTAGTCTGCAACCTGCAGGCAACTGGGTAACATCTGTATGTCAGATTGCATAAGGGTCTTGATCAGCCAAGTGAACACAAAACAATTATGTCAGTTAAAGTGAAAGCTTGTACCTAGGTAGCGAAAGATTAAGTTGGTGCCTGTCTAATATGATACTAACATTTCTGTGAAAGTTTGTGTCTGAATGCCAGATGTGTAAAATCTATGTATTGTGTATGTATTATCTGAATCACATCTCAGACTCAATAGTAAATGAGAATTTTTTAAGTGTTACTGTTCAAGCACTTTATTTTCTGGACAATATAGTTAATTTCAGTGATTGTACAACAAGTTAAATCGTGTGCACTGCTAACTGCATATTTATGTCACTATGCATTATGTCAATGTGAAATTTAACAAATACTGCATCTCTGATAATGGCTGAATTAGTTCTCTTCCAGATATATTTATGAAGAAATGGATGTGCTTCTCTACCTGTATAAATGGTGATATGCAAAACTGGAACTAGCCATCAACAATATTACAGCACTAATAATGGGAGAAACAACTTTAAAATTCATCTGTTGTGTGGTCTACATCATTGGAAGTATCATTCAAAGCATCATTTCAGTACATCAATATATGAGACTTCGAGATACATAACACCAAGTGCAACATCAACAGCAAAATGATCAAAAAATATCAGCCTCCTCTTTCTTATCGTTTATGTTATATTTTCTATATTCCAGTCCATTTCAACACTACCTTTTAATCTCCAAGAGCCTGTTATTTTTGGTAGAGCCAGTGTCTCCCTCACAATTTCTTTTTCAGTATGTCTATTTAATGTATTTCATAACTGAATGGAAGTTTAATACTTTCCTACTGGCCATTTGCTTTTGTTTGTGAGCTGTAGTGTTATTTAAGATTGTTAGATAAGCATTTTTTATGTGAGCATTTGTCACAATTCCACAGGCTTATTTCATCTTATTTACTTTTCTTTCTGTAACACATTTTTAAAAATATTTTCTCCCAATTGTTTTAATTTTATTACGTTATCTGCTAAATGAATACACATCACTAAAAGTGTTACAGAATTTAGTATGTTCATACAGAATTTTTAATATGTTTTGGCTGCAATCTCTCCTAGAAATTGACTTGCATTGCTACAATTATTATGTTTACTGAAATTATACGGAAATTATCATTGTTGCCAGGGAGTTCACTTGTAACACATTTGTTCTTTTTTCTTGACATTATTGAAGAGATGGAATATCTGACCAGTACTTGCCAAATGGTTGAAACTTTCTCTGCTACTTACTATTATATTTTCTGTTAATTTGACTTATGACTCTTTAGTGCCATATGAAACCATACACATTGGTTGACAACAAGAGAACTGATGCCCAAACCATAACCAACAACTTACAACAAACAAACTGTCAGTATCAGGAAGTCGAAGTCTAAGAAGGGTGTGTGACTCTGTTGAACACCAGACTTGCCCTGTCAGTTATGCATTTTTGAAGTACAAGAGCACATCATTGACCAGTTAAACTCACCTGATCTCAACTGCAGTGTAGCTGCCAGTATGTTTTGCTCCTCTGTATGAACTCTTATAACAAGTGGTGCTATGGTAGCCATGCTTTGAGGTAAGTTGGTACATCCACAAATCAATAACAGACAAATCAGGTAAAAGCTTAATACACTGCTGAGGCCCAGTGTCAACCAGTTTTGCAAGTGGACATTCATTACAGCAACTGCACAAAGTTAGAAATGTTTTAATCAGAATTCATGCAGCTCACAGAACCAGTACTTTTTACCTTCAACCAAAAATGCTGATATTCAAGAAAAAGTAACTTGTGCACAAATTTATACCACCAAGGTGCCAGAACTCTACTATGCTTTGTGACATATGATTATTGCTACCAGTCATTGGGACTTCCTGCCACAATTCTATGACTGTTTAGGAAATGCTAGCATTTGATAATCTGACATTCTCCGTAAACCAACATTATAAAATAATCTCCCTGTCACAACAAATTGGTCACCAGAGATGATAAAATCACAAAACTGAGACAGTAACTACCAGAAAGTTCCCAACTTACTGACATGAATTGTAGTGATGCATCTCACCTGGCATAAGCTTTGTTCATCATCTGACCTCATTTAAGCCTGCATAAGTTGATGATGATGAAGTTTGGTTTGTGGGGCACTCAACTGTGCAGTCATCAGTGCCTGTACAAAGTCCCAATTTTTTCACAGTCCAATTTTTTTACACGGTCCAATCTAGTGACTGTCACAGAAGATGATGAAATGTCCATGGGCAGAGAAAATCTCCAACCTGGCCATAAATCTGACCTGGGACCCCATGATCCAGAGGCAGGAACGCTAGCCCCTAGAGCTTCATAAGTTTGGCAAAACCAAAAGAATTCACTTCTTATGTGACTTTTCTTACTGGGACATTACTGAATGAGTACACATAAAAACTGAGCTTATTATGCCAAAACTATGGATCTGACATTTGCTCCAAATGCCAGCCACTGCCTTTTAACAGTAGCACATCACTCCACATATCTGCCTGTCCTGGACATCAATGACATCACACTGTCCACTTTAGGACTAGGTAATTCTTCAAATATAGCAATAACTTACATCGACTGCTCCATGGTAGATACTCCCAGAACGGTATATGACAGAATTTTTCCTACCTCCTAACTATGACAATGTTTAAATTTATCCTGCCGTATTTTTCCTCTGCCTTGTACTCTTTCACCAGGTCATACTGAAAGGGTGTTGACTCTGCAACGTATGCAGTATTATTACTTAGGACTCAATGTAATTGCCCAAGAATTTGAAGCTTCTCGATGATGTGGGTTGAGTCCACATTGCCTGTGACTTCCTTCTTTGTGGCCAACACCAAGCTGCTTTGCAACCATGGCAGTCTGTGCCCACTTCTGTCTCACATGAATTCAGATCAATTAGCTGAACTGAATTGCAAGTATTTTGTGATTCTACACTTGGATTACAATGCTGTTTTCACCAAATCTATTCTAAAATAATAATAATAATAATAATAATAATAATAATAATAATAATAATAATAATAGTAGTAGTAGTAGTAAAAAGTAAAAAAAAAATGTATATACCTAGGTTTGATTCCTCCTGAGTATTTCCCTCCAATATTTTGATTTATTAATGAGGAGTGCAATGAGCATGCGCAGTAGCCTGACATGTTACTACCTTGTTTCAAGGTGGTAAAATTGTGATAGACATGCATACAAAAATTTAGCGAATTTTCCTTTTGATACAATTAATTGCCTTTCTGACATTCATCCTCTTATTTGGTCAAAGGGTTATCTGCATTTCCTGCTCTTTTTCTTATTTCCCCATTTGACAACCTCTTCTTCTGTGTTTTTTGATCATTGACTGTTGTCTTACATGATAATTTACTCAATAACTCACCACTCAGGCAGAAAGTATTCACTGCTTTAAAAAAGTAATTAGAAAAATAAGAGTGTGCTGTAAAGTAATCCCTCCAAATTTTCTATGTGAAAACTCTTTAAGCTTTTTAAATAAAACAAATTTTACACCATTATTCATCAAGTTTACATATTTATTTCTCAAAGTAGTCACACTGCCAGTGAACATGTTTCTCCTAATGAGAGACCAGATTGTTGATACCATCACTGTAGAATGGTTGATTTCATTGATGGTGCCACAGCCTCACTTCTGCATGCACTGCTTCATCACTATCAAAATGAAGTCCTTGGAGGTGCTCTTTAAGTTTTGGAAACAGATGAAAATCAAATGGGGCCAAATTGGGACTGTGTGAAGGATGACAGATTTATTTATTTATTTACTTACTTACTTAGCATTGTTGTATCTCATCATTATAAAAATGATATAGGGTTTTTCATATATTGTCTTACATAGAAAATAGGACATAAAAAGATTTACAATTATATGTCCATAAATAAAATATTATTACATATAACATGAAACCATATGCATAACAACATTTATAATATGCTAAACTAGAATAATAGATGAATACAATTTAGTTTTCAATAAGTATTTTGGATCATTACGATGAAGGAAATAAGCTACTGTATATTGAATGCTGCTGATTTAAGTATTCCTTGACACTATAAAAAATTCTTGCTAATTAACATTTTTTTAAAGTTCTTTTTTTGAATATGTGGAATTTTGGTATACTTTTAATTTCCTTTGGTAGTGCACTAAATAAGATTTTCAGCTGACAAATATCACTTTTTTGATACATAGCTTTTGTGTGACTTTATGAAAGTCGTCTCTATTTCTCGTTTTGTAGTTATGAACTTGACTATTTAACAAAGAATCTTCCGGTGTGCCTTCATAAAACATATATTTTTATAAATAGAGATACATGGTAGAGTCATGATGTGTAGTTCCTTGAAAACTTTTTTTACACGATTCTCTGTGTGTCATACTTCTGATTATCCTTATTGCCCTCTTTTGAAGCACAAACAAGTGTTTTGCCAAGCTGTTATTCCCCCAAAATATGATGCCATATCTTAGTGTGCTATGTATGAGTGCAAGGTATGAACATAACACTGCATCAACACTACAAGGATTTTTTAGTATTCTAATAACATACAATACTGACTTAAGTTTTTGTTTAACATTTCTGTGTGTTTCTCCCATATTAAATATTCATCTAGACATAATCCCAAAAATTTAGTGGGTGGAGGGGGGGGGGGGGGGAGGGATTGCTCTATCTTATACTGCCCAAGTTTTACAGTTAGATCAGATTTTACTTTGTTTGTTATATGTCTGAAGTTCATCCAAGCTATTTTTTGTCATTAACAATTAATTTGTTGTTTGTAAACCACATGTTTGCTTCTACTGTGGCTACTGTGACTCTCTCCTGTAAGTCAGTTTCATTTGTAGCTTTGACAAATAGACTGGTGTCATCAGCAAACAATACTGCATCTGCTGTTGATAAATGGCTTGGCAAATCATTTATAAATATTAAGAACAGCAATGGCCCCAGTACAGAGCCCTGCGGCACACCTTACCTGACTCTTTGGTATGCCTATGAGTAGACTTTACCCGCATGCTTTATCTCCTGATCCCTATTAGAAAGATAGGATTTGAACCAATCATGTACTACTCCACGAACCGCGTAGCAATATAGTTTCCTGAGCAGTAAATTATGGCCAATGACATTGAAAGCCTTAGACAGGTTCACAAACAGGCCACAGTTTAATTCATTTTTGTCTACAGAATTTATGATCAGTTTTAAAAAGTTATAAAGTGCTGTGTCAGTTGACCTATGTTTCCTAAAACTGTTTTGCCCCTTAACTAGAATTTGATTTTTATTAAGAAAATAAGACAGTCTTTCATGCATTACCCTTTCAATTACTTTTGAAAATCCAGATAACAATGATATAGGCCAGTAATTGATAACATCAGACTGGTCACCCTTCTTGTAAATAGGCTTGACAATCTATTTTTTTTTTAGTTTTTCTGGGAAGACTCTTGTGCTAAATGACATATTAATCAGGTCAGCAAGTGGGGAATCTATGTATCTTGCACTGTTCTTTATTACTTTGCCTGGAATCCCATCACATCCACATGTCATTTTATTTTTTTACTGATTTAAGGCATTTTGTACCTCTAATGCAGTAACAGGTTATAGAAACATGGTTTTATCATTCATCGGTATTTGCACTCTGGAGGTGAAATCACATCTTCTTTGAATTAGTCTTGTTGCGTTATTTATGTAATGTGTGTTGAATATGTTGGCTATCTGTAGTGGGTCCTCAACTGTTTTCCCTTCACTTTTAATTACAAGATTGCTGTTTTAACTTTTTTGTTTACCTATGCTCCTATTTATTATCTCCCAGGTTGATTTTATTTTGTTAGTACCTTTCCTGATATATGAGTCATTATTTAGTTTCTTAGCCATGATTATAACTTTTTTATATACTTTCCTGTAAATTTTCACATATGGTTGTAATGCAACAGAATTTTTTGCAGATTTGTTTAACTTTTGCAGAGTGTCTGCAGATTTTTTATTCCCTGTGTTACCCATGTCTTTGTTTTGGTTTTAATTATACTCATTTAATAGGAAATGCAATATCATAACAATGCCAATAATTTGCTAGGAATGACTCAAATTCTTTATCTGCATCACAACTTGATTCAGTGTCCCAAGTTATATTTTTTAACATGTGATTAAAAACCCTTATGATTTTTTCATTTACAAATTGTTTCTCTCTGTATTTTTCATACACCACTAGATCCTTAATAGAAATGTTATGTAATGTTAATGTGACTGCCTTATGATTCAAGAATGCCGCCTCTATTACTTAAGTGATATGCTCACATTTATTTTTATTGACAAATACTTGATCAGTTATTGTTTCAGACCCATTTAAACATCTAGTGTCTTCTGTTACTGTTGCTGTCATATTATAAGATAAGAACAGATTGGTCAGTTGTTGTTGTTTACTGCAGTTATTTTTTAAAATTAACAATAAAATCTCCAAGGACAATTGTATTTGTTAATTGCTGTTTGAGTTGATTTAGCAGCATTTCAAGGTTGTGGAGAAAAGAAGTAAAATTCCCTGATGGTGATCTATATATGCACACAATAAACATTTTCAGTTTTTTTTTTACCAACATACACAGTATTCAAAGTCTTTTTCTATGCATTTTACATTACTATATTTAACTTCTTTTGCATCAAGACCTGTCCTAACATATATGCACGTACCACCACCCTTACTATTAACTCTACAGAACATACTTATTTCAGATTCACTAATAACAGCAGTACATGACTGTGTCTCTTTCAGCCAATGCTCGTTTACAAACAAGACTGCAGTTTCCTTTAAACAGTCATTTAGGAGGACTTCTATTTCACCTAGCTTGCTGCCTAAACCCTGTACATTCTGATAGAAGACTGTTAACTTATTTTTGTTTTTTGATTTTGGTGCACCATTTACCTTACTATTTGTGTGATGCTGCCTGCCAATAAAAAATCCTGGAGATGTTTTGGTGGAGCAGATGGCAATGAACCCATGGTGTTGGGTTGTTGCATGTGGCAGCACTTGTGTGTGGTCTCACATTATCAAGCTGAAGAACAGGATCCTCCATACATGGAGAAAAAATTGATTATAGCATGCTGTTTCTCTCACAGCAACATAGTTATGTTCACACCACCATGTTATACACTACAATTCAGAGCCCTCTAGTGGCAGAAGGTTGAAAATAGGTAGACATGTAGAATGTTCATAACTTGTGTTTTATTTAAAAAGCTTTAAGATTTGTGGAGTTCTCACATATACATATTGCAAACAACTGTTTAAATGATTAAAAATATTAACCAGAGTCTTGTGGTACATTTATCCACAAATGAAATTGGTTGTCAACAATCTCTGCAGTTTGAGAGTACCACAGTAGAGATATTCACCTGCACAGCACTAAACGAACAAGTTTAACTTTGCCATGTAAAGACGTAAATTACTCAAATGTAAAACACTCAAACTGTACAAGCAAATAAAATGTCTGCCTGACAGAAGTTTTCAGATGTAGGCTAAAGGTGTTTCTCCTTAACAACTTCTTGTTCTGTACCGTGGAGGAATTTTAGAACAGAAATAATTAAGTGTCAATTACCAACCTGTAGATGCCCAGCACAGCCAGCCTCCTGCTCAATGACTCTGATGCCTCCCCCTTCACCTTTCATCTCCCACTCCTCTCAAACTTGGGGCTGGAGTAAGTTGCCACTACTTTTTCAAATCAAAGAAAGTCATTACTATGTCCCAGAGCTCAGTGATTAGCGATTAATTCTGAATTTTAAATAGAATGTTTACTTCAAGAAAGATTTGTCTTTCTACATTCATCCAAATGGTGGGCTAGTGATCTACTTGTTTGGCAATTCTTTTTAACTGTGTCAGTAAACTGCAGGGAAAATGAATATACCTTTACAGCTATTGTCATCTAATTCATCATTTTCTTATGCAGTAAGCAAATTAAAGGCACTTTCCATTACTGTGGTACTGTGTCTCTGTTTCTGAGATTTCTTTATGAATTATCTGTTGATCATGTACAATTTCTTGGTTGAGACTATTTTAAAAGTTGAGTAGTTCATCACTAGCCTCACTTTTTAGGGTTTTAATTACTTGCTTATCTCATCAGTAGTGAAATACATAACTTCTTCTAGATCTTGATGAATCTCTGCAGATTCTTAGTTTAGATATGGGCAGTTTAGAAGCTGATGAAAGCACAGAGTGTTTCAAAACCATGTTATTTTGGACTGTAATAATTATGAAACATAGGACATTCTGGCAAGGAAATGTATGTTGTCTAAAGAGGCGTGGCTTAGAGTTTCAGAGAATTGCCATTATATGTCAGTCATTCTATCTTCTCAGTTTGCAGACAGTCAGAAGTAAGATGGTGTCCACTTATCAGAAGGTGTTTTGTGTGCTGTTTTTTTGCAAACAGTGAGCCTGTGATTTCTGTCCAACATGCGTTTTGTTGACTTGTTGGTATTGATCCACCTGCCACCAAAACCATTCATCACTGGTATCACCAATCTGAAGAGACAGGATGCTTGTGTGAAGGTGACCTTACAGTTCTGATGACGTGGTAGAAAGAATCTGGCAAACATTTGAGTGGAGTCCATGAAAGACTAGTATTGCACAAGGAGAGAACTGGCAGTGCCTCATACAACTGTCTGTTGAACATTAAGCCATCATTTGGTCTATAAACCATACAGACAACAATTAGTGCAAATTCTTTGGGCTGGTGATCAAAGGAAATGGGTTGACTTCAGCAATGGTCTGCTAGTGGACATGGAAGACGATACATTTTTGTCATGGTTAATTTTCAGTAGTGAACCAACATTTCATGTCAGAAATAAAGTAAACTGACATAACGAGTGCATATGGGGACACCAGAACCCTCGTGACATTACTGAGCATGAAAGCCAGTCATTTAAAGTGAATGTTTTTTGTGCCATTTCTTGTGAAAAAGTGTATGGTCCCTTCTTTTTTTTAGGAAAGCACAATGACTGGAATGAGGTGTTTTCAGATACTGCAGAATTGGCTCTTTCCACAACTTGATTTGATGAATTATTTTTCAATAGCATGGAGCTCCACCACATTGACAGAACAAAGTACATCAGTTTCCCAGTGACACTCTGCCTCAATGCTGAATGGGATGCATGGGACCCCAAGACACTGCCCTGCATCCTTGGCCTCCAAAGTCATGAAATAATAATAATAATAATAATAATAATAATAATAATAATAATAATAATAATAATAGTTGGTTCAGGACAGAACTAAAGAAGCCTCGGACAAGCGCCGTCATGGTCGGGGACGACGCTTGAACCCTATGCCCGCCCACAATGGTAACGACACTGCTAGCCAACTGGAAAATGATTTAAATCCAAATAGAGGTGTTTTGCAGGATATGCTTCCTGCAACCACCCTAGAAGGAAAACAAAGACAGAGGATGAGATGGTCAGATGAAGTTAATCGACACCTCATGTTCTGTTATTACCAAGCAACAAACCTAGGAACCAACACAACTGGATACAGATCACAAGTATACACAACATTTATTACCAGATACCCAGAATTAAATTTTTTAACAGAACAAAGACTAGCTGATCAGATCCGTGTAATAATCAAAAATAACAGGATACCCCAGTCAGAATTAGAAAACATCAAACAACAAGTACAACAAATACTGGAACAAAATAATGTGCAATCAGAAGAAGAAGAAAATACAATAATGGACACAAACATCCCAGAGCAAACAAACAAAGAACAACACGCACCAATTAAACAATCAGAGAAAAACAAAATCTTAAGGCAGCCACCAGAACAAGCACAAATAGAACACGAAGTGACACACATGTTAGATATAGAAGAAAAATTTCAGCTGACATATATAGAATACAAAGACACAAATACAGACATAAGACCATTCTTGCATAGACCACCAAATAACCCACAAGTCGAAACAACA
The DNA here is from genome assembly GCF_023898315.1 of Schistocerca nitens. NCBI lineage: Eukaryota > Metazoa > Arthropoda > Insecta > Orthoptera > Acrididae > Schistocerca > Schistocerca nitens. The sequence goes on along the minus strand of NC_064623.1, from coordinate 141,021,174 downwards.
ATAAAAACTATCAACACAATCATACACAACAAAATAAATGAAAACACAACTATGGAAGAGTTACAACTACTGGTTTATATAGGAGCACTCACTACACTAAATATACACACTAGACAGAGATCAGAACCAACCAACACACAGAAGAAACCCACAAAACCAGCATGGCAACACAGGCTACAGATCAGAATAGAAAAACTGAGAAAAGACATCGGACAGCTAACACAATTTATAAGAAATGAAATCTCGGAAAAAAAACGAAAAAGGTTAGGTAAAATCTCACAACAAGAAGCGACAGAGCAATTAGACGAAAAGAAGCAGAAATTACAAGCATTAGCCAAACGACTCAGAAGATACAAAAAAAGTGAAAATAGAAGGAAACAAAACCAAACATTCAACACAAACCAAAAGAAATTTTACCAGACAATAGATAACACACACATTAAAATAGACAATCCACCAAACATAACAGACATGGAACACTTCTGGAGCAGCATATGGTCTAACCCGGTACAACATAACAGGCATGCACGGTGGATACAAGCAGAAACAGACACATACAAGATGATACCACAAATGCCTGAAGTGATAATTTTGCAACATGAAGTCACCCAAGCAATTAATTCTACTCACAACTGGAAAGCCCCTGGAAATGATAAAATAGCAAATTTCTGGTTAAAGAAGTTCACCTCAACACATTCACATCTAACTAAATTATTTAACAGTTACATTGCAGACCCATACACATTCCCTGATACACTTACACATGGAATAACTTATCTGAAACCTAAAGATCAAGCAGACACAGCGAACCCAGCTAAATATCGCCCCATAACATGCCTACCAACAATATACAAAATATTAACTTCAATCATTAAACAGAAATTAATGACACATACAACACAGAACAAAATTATAAATGAAGAACAAAAAGGCTGTTGCAAAGGAGCACGAGGATGTAAAGAGCAACTGATAATAGATGCAGAGGTGACATATCAAGCTAAAACTAAACAAAGGTCGCTACACTACGCATACATTGATTACCAAAAAGCTTTTGATAGTGTACCCCACTCATGGTTACTACAAATATTGGAAATATACAAAGTAGATCCTAAATTGATACAGTTCCTAAACATAGTAATGAAAAATTGGAAAACCACACTTAATATCCAAACAAATTCAAATAATATCACATCACAGCCAATACAGATTAAGCGTGGAATATACCAAGGAGACTCATTAAGTCCTTTCTGGTTCTGCCTTGCTCTGAACCCACTATCCAACATGCTAAATAATACAAATTATGGATACAATATTACTGGAACATACCCACACAAAATCACACATTTGCTATACATGGATGATCTAAAACTACTGGCAGCAACAAATCAACAACTCAACCAATTACTAAAGATAACAGAAGTATTCAGCAATGATATAAGTATGGCTTTTGGAACAGACAAATGTAAGAAAAATAGCATAGTCAAGGGAAAACACACTAAACAAGAAGATTACATATTGGATAACCACAGCGACTGCATAGAAGCGATGGAAAAAACGGATGCCTATAAATATCTAGGATACAGACAAAAAATAGGAATAGATAATACAAATATTAAAGAAGAACTACAAGAAAAATATAGACAAAGACTAACAAAAATACTGAAAACAGAATTGACAGCAAGAAACAAGACCAAAGCTATAAATACTTATGCCATACCAATATTGACCTACTCATTTGGGGTAGTGAAATGGAGTAACACAGACCTAGAAGCACTCAATACACTTACACGATCACAATGCCATAAATATAGAATACATCACATACATTCAGCAACAGAAAGATTCACATTAAGCAGAAAGGAAGGAGGAAGGGGATTTATCGATATAAAAAACCTACATTATGGACAGGTAGACAATTTAAGAAAATTCTTTATAGAACGAGCAGAAACTAGCAAAATACACAAAGCAATCACTCATATAAATACATCGGCTACACCACTACAATTTCATAACCACCTCTACAACCCTTTAGACCACATAACATCAACAGATACGAAGAAAGTAAATTGGAAAAAGAAAACACTTCATGGCAAGCACCCGTATCATCTAACACAGCCACACATCGATCAAGACGCATCCAACACATGGCTAAGAAAAGGCAATATATACAGTGAGACAGAAGGATTCATGATTGCAATACAGGATCAAACAATAAACACCAGGTATTACAGCAAGCATATTATTAAAGACCCCAATACCACAACAGATAAATGCAGACTTTGTAAACAACAAATAGAAACAGTAGATCACATCACAAGCGGATGTACAATACTAGCAAATACAGAATACCCCAGAAGACATGACAATGTCGCAAAAATAATACATCAACAGCTTGCCTTACAACATAAACTTTTAAAACAACAAGTTCCTACATACAAGTATGCACCACAAAATGTACTGGAGAATGATGAATACAAATTATACTGGAACAGAACCATTATAACAGATAAAACAACGCCACATAACAAACCTGACATCATACTCACCAATAAAAAGAAGAAATTAACACAACTAATCGAAATATCCATACCCAATACAACAAATATACAAAAGAAAACAGGAGAAAAAATTGAAAAATACATCCAACTGGCCGAGGAAGTCAAAGACATGTGGCATCAGGATAAAGTTGACATCATACCAATTATACTATCAACTACAGGAGTCATACCACACAATATCCACCAGTACATCAATGCAATACAGCTACATCCAACCATATATATACAACTACAGAAATCCGTAATTATTGATACATGTTCAATTACCCGAAAGTTCCTAAATGCAATATAACACATACCATACAGTTAAAAGGAAGTGACGCCTGATCAAGGTCCGCGTCACTTTTAATTATTAACCAGACTTAACGTCTGAGAAAGTAAAGAATAATAATAATAATAATAATAATAATTTTATTGTCATTCGGCCATTACAGCAATAGACAACGTCATATACATACTAAAATACAATTAATAGTTTGAAAGAAACAACAGGTTTCTTGTTAACATTATAGTATTATATTACAGTTGATAAATTCTCTTATGTCATAGAATGGGTGGAGGACTAGCCAGTCATGAATTGTTTGTTTGAATAATTGTTCAGGTAATTCTTGAACAGATTGAGGAAGATTATTAAATAATTTGTACCCCATGATTTCGTAGCTGGTGAGTGACTTTGACAATCTGTGGTAAGGAATATAGAGGCACCTATTCCTTCTTGTATTGTGGCTGTGTACAGTTTCTCTGGTTTTTGTTTCTGGTAATTTCTTCTTCGTATAAATTAGAACATAGTATATGTACAAGTTTATAACAGTCATGATTTTCTGTTGACAGAACAATGGTTTACAGTGTGCCTTATATGCAGAACCAGTAATTATCCTAATAGCTTTTTTTGCAGTATTAATATGTCATGTACACAGCTAGAGTTCCCCCACAAAATAATTCCATATGTTATTATACTTTGAAAGAATGAAAAATAGGATGTTCTAACATATTTTTCAGGAACACAATCCATAAGTCGCCTTAACAGGTAAATAACTCTTGACAATTTACCACTAATATATTGTACATGTTGACCCCAAGATAATTTATCATCAATGTATACCACCAAAAATTTGACATAACTTGGATCATCTGACAGAAGCTTGTCTCTAAGACTACAGACCATCTGCTGTGTTTTGTTTTCATTCAGCAGGAATCCATTTGCCTTGAACCAATAGGATGCTTGGTCAATTGTCTTTGCTGCACAAGTTTTAAGGCTATTGAAATCCTCACTAGCATGAAGAAATGTTGTATCATCTGCATACAACACAGTGGTGGACTTGATAAATGACGGCAGATCATTTATCATTATCAGGAACAAAAAGGGGCCCAGCACAGATCCCTGCGGAACACCTACCTTGACTTGCTCTATACTCGACATTTCTCTCCCTACACAAACAACTTGCTTACGATTCTGAAGATATGATTTTATTAATTTAAGGCTGTTATGTCTAATGCCATAGAATTCCAGTTTTTCTAGGACTGGCTTATGCTTTACACAGTCAAAAGCTTTGCTTAGATCACAAAATGTGAGTTGAGCATAGCCCTTATCCTCAAACACTTTATGTATGTATTTGACTACAAAGTCTATAGCATCCACAGTAGACAACTTTTTCCTAAAACCATACTGAGATTCACTAATTATTCCTAATTTTTCAAAATAGACAGATAGCTGTTGGTAAATTACACATTCCTGTATTTTAGAAAAAGCTGGGACTATGGAGATTGGTCTGTAACTGGAAGGTGAGTCCATATCTCCCTTTTTATATATTGGAATTACCCTAGCCACTTTGAGTTCTTCGGGAAAATATCCTTCAGATATGCATTTATTTATACAGAATGTTAAGGGGTACACAATATAGTCTATTACTTTCTTTAGTAAATTACAGGATATGTCATATATATCTACACTGTCTGAAGATTTCATCCGTTTAGAATGCTTAGGACAAGACTAGGTGAGACCTCGGAGAACATAAACGTACCTGTGTCTGTTGGTGTACTGCAAACATTTTTAGATAGTAACTCTGATGAACTGATATCAGGTTTGATTATAGTATTTCCTACATTTTCAACAGATTTAATAAAGAAATCATTGCATTTTTGGGGACTTATATTAATTTTTTTGCTTCTTACATCTTTAGCAACACCATTTATTAATTTCCATGCAGCTTTGCACTTACTTGTGGAATTATCAATGGTATTGAAATTATGTGCTTTTTTGGCTTCCACGATGGCTTTTTTATACTCATTCCTGCATTTTATATAGGCTAATCTGGCATGTTCTGTTTTCTGATTGCTACATATATTGTGCAACACCATAACTTGGTTTTTCATATTTGATAATTGTTTAGTGAACCATGAATTTTGTCTGTTTGTAGCCCTGTTTGTAAAGCCTTTGTCAGTTAATTTGCATTTCTTTATGGGGATATTGTCATTAAATTGCGTCAGAAATATTTTAAAAAATCTCTCAAATAATAGTTTCCCTGACAAATCAGCACTAAGACTATAACTTGTGTCACCATGACATTGGTTGAACCAGTCTCTCTCAGCAAGGAACTTACAGAGCTGAACAATTTTGTCATCTGTGACAGGCCTGGTGATTATAACTTTTGGGACAGGCTTAGGAATATTACTATTATCAATACAGAACCTACTTGTATAGTTTAAAGATACAGAGTCATGATCTGAAAATGGAAACGCTGTAACAGCACATGATTCTTCTGTAGTTTTAAAGTTGACAAAAATATTGTCAAGACATGCTTTATCTCTTGTGGGCCTGTTATTGACTGAGTGCAAATTGCACTGTCTTCGAAGGTTTTTCAACTCAGTCACAGTACGTTTATGTGTTGTTATATCAAAATCTGCATTCAGATCTCCACCAATTACTATGTCATAATGCAACCACCTGGTCCCTCTTAGTACATCTAACAGCATGTCCAATTTTTCTAGAAATACATTGATGATACCCTTAGGTGACCTGTAAAGGGATACTATTACTAACTTAAGACTGTCCATAACTATACCAGTGGCTTCAAAGTTCTGTTCCTCACATAAATAATCTAGGTCCAACTTAACAATGGAGCAACTGAATGACTGACTAATATATATTGCCACACCACCTCTTATATGCAGTTTTCTACAGTAACTATTTGCTACATTATAGTTATCAAGTTTGACAACTGGAAGTACACTCTCAGTAACCCAATGTTCACTCAGACAGAAAATATCAAATTTGTTATCTAGTCCAAAACTGTTTACAATAAATTCCTTATCTATTAGTCCTTGAACATTCAGATAGCAAATTTTAAGATCATAATTGTTGTTTATTTTAGATTGAACGTTTTGGTGAGGTGTTATGAAATTTGTTACACTACTTATCTCCTGGGCTGCTTCATCTTGCTGCCTTCCATTAAAAAATCATTTAGACGGACAGGAGGTGCTGTTTTCCGTCTACACGTAACACTTGATGCTGCTTCTCCTGCTGCAATTCTCATTTCTCCTTTTAGAGGCACTATAGTTACTGTTGCTGGTGAAACTTCTGCTGTTGATGCTACTGTTACTTCCTTTTCCACTGCTGCTACTGATAATGCCACTGATGACTGTGACGCTTTACATGTTTGCACAGTTGTAATTTTTTCATCGTAGGGTGTATCTGCAGATGTTTCTTCCTCATATGCTGTTGGTGCATTTTTCTTTTCTGTTGTCATTGGCAGAAAACCAGTTGCAGGTAGTGCTATTTTTACATAGGCATCCACTCCTGCTGTCTTTATCATCTGGAGAATTTCTTTGGCCAGCACTTTCTTGCCTAGGTTGTTTCTGTGCATTCCATGTCTAGTAAAATGCTCTCTTACTGAACTCGTTGCTTCAATGAAAGTTGTGTGAACAAAACCGCTACAAATCTTCCTGAATTTCCGATTTGTCGCGATGATTCCTTTGTTTACACACGAGTCTTCCGTTAAGTCGTGTCTGTAGGTAATGTTTACAACAAATACCTTCGCCTGTGAAATTTTTCCTAGCGATTGTTTAAGTGTTCTTACAGCAAGGCTGCTTTCATTTTTATAGACATCGTTTCCCCCTCCGATTATGACACAGTTGACGTCGCTTTTCACGGAACTTTCACAGTTTTTCAGCACTTCTCGTAGAGGAGCACCAGGTTTCGAAATTCCAATCACTTTATATTCGGACTGCATATCAGACATGATTGTAGCCAGTCCCTTGCCATGACTCGTCGATAATATGTATATTTCTTCCTTCTTCTTCTCTGTTTCCTTTTTTGTCTCTTGTTCAGTTTTATTACAAGTTGCTCTCACACGATTTTTTCGTTTAATAGTATTTGATGGTAACGTGTTTCTGCTGGCACTTTTTTGTTCAACAGATCTTTCCGAGCAGTTACCTGTTACACTGAGATTTTTTGTCCGTGATTCTGAGCTGTCTGCACTTAGAACATCGTATTTATTCATTAGTGGAACACGAAAAACCATTGGTATTTAAGACAGGTCGAGAGATTTTCTTAGGCCTAGTATATACACACTCTCGTTTGCCTGTTTGCGTATCTGTGGGAAGGTCCATATAGTCGATCAAACTTTTCAGCATTTCTGCATATTGTCTAGCTTTACTTAAGTCACTTTGCAGTTCTTCCCTCACACTTATTTCGAGTCCAGCGTTGCACATTTCAAATGCAGTTTCAAGACCGTTGCACTCAGTTCCACAGTCACATCTAGGCCTGTGTTGACCGAGATTTGCTTCCACGAAACAACAAGAATGATACCATTTATGCGCCACTACACATATTTTAACACCTTTTATCACTTTTTTTGCACATAGCATACAATTCACTGATGGTAATTTACCGATATTCACGGAGCGATTTGCCACTACATCCATATACGCCGCCATCTTGACTATGCAACATGACCCCATGCAATTTTTTCTTGTGGAGATATGTGAAGGAAGATGTGTTCATCTCCATTTTACCTCATGACAGAACAAGTGAAGACCAGAATAGCAGCCATCATAACTTCAGTAAAAGCAGATACATTTTTTAAGGTTTAGGCCAAATTTAGGCATCATCCAGATATTGTTTGTACTGCTTCTAGTGGACACTAGACATAATAGCACAGTTAAGACTAAGATTTGATGTGCATTTTACAATTCATCCCATGTTTATAGTATGTTTTTATCAATAAATATGGAATTTTGAAATCAGGAAATTGTTGTTGAAACACATTGTATTTTGCAAGTTGTGTAGTTCTCAGGAAGTGTTCTATTGTCATTTCTAAAGCAAATGCTTGGTGCTTGATAGCTTGTAAATATATTCTTCAAGATCTTATGCAAGTTTATGGAATTATCTGACATCTATCAGTTGAGACTTTTCCCACGCCTTTATGTAGCTGAACTTCTTCATGTATTCAATTTCATCATGCCTCTCTCCTTTTTAGTTTTATCCACCAAAGTCACAAGCAGCAAGGGGCAGGAGAGGCAAATTCTCTCCTCTGCCCCCCCCCCCCCCATCCCCCCCTGCCCACTCCTCCTCAGAAAATAAATCTTTGCAGACAGAACTCGCATGTTGCTTTCCCAAAGAGAAGTATTTATCAATTAATGTCACTTTGAAGAAAATCACAACATATAATCATTATTGACTAAAGTGCCAAGTCTACACAGTGTAGATTTGTCACAAGGCTGTGAAACTATTTCTTTATTCTTCTTTATTTGCCATTACCATGTATACAACAGAATAGGCTTCATCTCTTGTACATAACTGAAATCATACAGTTGTAGGTAGTTACTGATATACTGAATTACATTCATAGTTACAGAAAGTTATCATCCATTGTAACATATGCTCACAATCTGTAAATTAGAAAGTTCTGTTACATTATATAATGGATTTTCAGCTAACCACTTATACAATCTTCTTTGAAATAATTTTGAAGACATGAATCAAAACAAGGCTGGTAATTTGTGAAATAGTTTTGTAGTGCTGGAAATGGGGGAGTGGGCTACTTTTACCAGTCCTCCTCTTGGAATCCCCATTTTAATTTTTCCCACAGTGTTGACCTTGTGAATATCTTCTCTTGCTTGCAATTATTTTACTTTCAGTTTAATACACAGCAATGTCACATATCTGTACAGGTTTACAATTTTGAGTATCTTACGTTTTCTAAACAGAGGTTGATGGTGCTCTCTTTTGGCAGCCCTATACAGTCAAAACAGCTAGATTTGAGTTCAAGTTATAAGTATGTGCACATGTATTGTTCAAAACCCCAATTATGTAAAAAAAAAAATGTTAGTGTAACTCCTTTCACTGTTTGTATTGCACCCAGATCTCTCCAGTATTGTGTGTAGTAATCTCTTGAATGAGTTAGATGGAAAATATCCATTGAGATGCAATGTATGGCACTTTAACATATTTCAAAAACTGATATATTTTCTACATTTTTTGTCTTTCAGGAGGTTTGTTGTGTAAAATCAATCCCCCAAAATTTACAAGAAACATGTCAACATCTACATGCACCTGTCATCAAAATCTTATATTTTATACTACTGTACAGTATTTACCAAATGATCAGTTTAGTAGATGCCACACACCTGTGCCAATATAATGTGAACATTAATAAAACTGACAAATTGCGGGGATAGATTCCCGAGTGGAAACGGAGAACAAAAAAAGGTCCTCCAAACCTGTGTCTGGAAATCCATCGTTACCATAGTAGATGTTGCTGACAAATCGAATTTCCTCTAACTAAGTGCCGGGTGTTCCTTGTCCTTTTAGAGTTGTTTGATTAGTGCAGAGCTCTGAAAGCAGCAGAACAGCCTGGTATTCATGTTGGGAACAACCCAAGAGGTGAAACTTGAAACTTCCTGGCAGATTAAAACTGTGTGCCCGACCGAGACTCGAACTCGGGACCTTTGCCTTTCGCGGGCAAGTGCTCTACCATCTGAGCTACCGAAGCACGACTCACGCCCGGACCTCACAGCCTTACTTCTGCCGGTATCTCGTCTCCTACCTACAGTTTTAATCTGCCAGGAAGTTTCATATCAGCGCACACTCCGCTGCAGAGTGAAAATCTCATTCTGGAAACCCAAGAGGTGTTAGTGCATGGTCAAGCAGATGCAAATGGTCAAGAGGCAGCACAGCTATACCAAAACACCCTCACAGACACCAATCACACCACACAACATTTCAAGCCCTTTATGGGCACTTATGTGATTAAGAGTCCTTTCAGACAGACAAAATTGCAGGGAGGCAGAGACTGCACATCAGACAGAAAAAAATGCAGGGAGGTGGCAGACTGCACATAAGCCAGATTTGGAGGATCAGGTTCTACAGGACATTGAGATGAACCCTAGTGCAAGCTCCAGGCAAGTGGCGAGCCAACATGATGTACCCCAACGTATGGTTGAGTGTATCTTGCATTACAGGTACGTGTGAACGTGTTCATTGCATTCCATAGAGGCCACTTTGAACATCTGTTGAGACATGGATGCGATGCAGCTGTGTACTGTGTTCCAGGACAATTTGTTGTTGCAAACAAAATGTCCATTTCCAGACACATGTTTATGTGACCTTTTTTTCTCCATTTCCAGTCAGGAATCTGTCCCTGCAATTTGTTGGTTTTATTAATGTTCACCCTGCATATTATTTATCAACACCTGGACATGTTTGATACTGATTGTCATGTGATGTTTGGTTATAGCTTCATTTGATTTTAATTTGCTTGTCCTTGATTTTTAATGATTGTATACATGCACATTTTTAAATATGTGGCAAATTGTTTGGTGTCTGAGAGTATGAAAGTAAAGAAGTTTCGGAAATGACTCTGTGACCGTCTGTGATTGTCAACTTCATAGCTTATTCTCAATACAAATATACATCAGCATTAAGCCATTTTCAAGTATTCTTTTTTAAAAAATTTAGTAACTAATAAGTAAACTGATGACTTACTGTCGAACTTATAAAAATATTAAACATGTTTACCTGAAAACAACTTAAGGCTAAAACTGTACAGTTGTACTGAGATAAACCAGTTATAGGTGGTCATATACTTATTTCAAAAAAAGTCTAGTAACTGTGAATCATGATCAAAGAAAATTATTGGGTTAATAAGTGTTTTACCATAATGAATGTATGTAAACACTGTTAATTCTGCATAGCCGGCCGCGGTGGTCTCGCGGTTCTAGGCGCGCTGCCCGGAACCGCACGACTGCTACGGTCGCAGGTTCGAATCCTGCCTCGGGCATGGATGTGTGTGATGTCCTTAGGTTAGTTAGGTTTAAGTAGTTCTAAGTTCTAGGGGACTGATGACCACAGCTGTTAAGTCCCATAGTGCTCAGAGCCATTTGAACCATTTTTGAATTCTGCATATTTTCATGTATGACTATTGATGATGGGTTTATTTTGAAATATGTCTAGTTGCCAATAAATAAAATATTAGTGCAGCTGTGTGGTGTCTCTGAATATAATGTCATTCTAGAGATACTTTTTGGCTGCAGGGCAACATGCTCAAAAAAGTTTATTATTAAAAATGCCCCTGTCAACAAAACAGTAAGAGGGGTGGATATAAAGAGATTTGGGGGGCAGATGACTCAGACCCTATGATATGAGGAACCTGCCTGTTATGTGGAGGCAGGATGATGAAGGAGAAACACACGGCATCAGAGAGAATTGGTGGTCAAAGATAATGCATTAGTAAGTGCTGTAGCAATTTGGTTTACCCTTCAGTTCTTCCTGGTTTATGTACAAGTTGTAGATAACCTTTTATTCCCTATGTTTTATTCCCACTGTAATGCAAACAAAATGAGTTGCCCTACAGCTGTTCTGATCTCATATGACCACCACACAATATGGATGTGCACTTCAACAGGTGAAGCCAATGCAAAAATTTATATCTTGCTTAACTTGTAAGCTACAGCTAGCAAGTCTGCAAATGATCCTATTAACAGTATGGCTAATAATTCAACAATGTCAATAGTTTTACACTTGACTACCAAAAAATATATAGTTGCAAAAACAAAGTATCACCCAATGGAAAAAAAAAACAGGCTAATCATGTAGTTGGAGGGAACTATCAAGAACCCTAAAGAGGAGTAAAAAAATGTAGTGTAGCAGACAGCATCGTTTACAATGAAACTGGTACTGTAAAACAAGGAACAAGTGTCATGTGGGATATTATGCATCAGTCCCCTGCAAACTTGTTTGTCGACATTACCTAAACACAAAATTTTCCTTCTCCTTCTTCCATGCCCTTCCTGAAGTAATGAAGCCTTGGGAAATAGTTGTAGACGTGCTTACCATCTCCTCGTTTATTTTCTTTATTGTGTATTGGAACTGCTTGCAGTTTACATAGCCTTCTCAAGCAGAAAGTTTAGTGAGATTCTTGCTTCCTCTTTTGTCTCAACTGTCATTAACTTAATGGCATTGGAACCATTATGGTGGCGAGTGAGTGACGTGCGTTAGCTTGGCTCGCAAGTGTATGTGAAATCTGGAGGTGTTTTTAAGCAGTTAGGCTAGTCTGCATATACTAAAGTCGTATATCTAATGCCAAGTGTCGTTTTTTGAATCTCATACTGAGTACCAATTACACGGAATCGCACTTAAAATGGAAAATCTCCGAACAACGCGCAGTGCAACCAATGGCCAGGCCGGAGACAGCACAGGCGTGGAGTCTACACCGGGAGTTGCGGCTGCTCCGCCCGGCATCGCTGACGTCGCCGCACTTGTGAAGGATGAGGTGAGGTGAGTGCCGCGCTGCAGGCTAAGGAGACGCTCGGGCTCGTCGTTCAAACCATCACTGATGCTGTCACTGCAGCAGTGACGGACAAAATACAGAAAACTCTGGAGGCGAATGCGAGCGAGATCCGTGCACTGGACACATCGCCAAAAGCAAGTGAGGAGAAAGCACGACTAATCGAACAGAAATCGATCGAGATGTCAGACGAGCTCGAACAATATCAGAGACGCAATAATCTCAGACTGTTCGCCATTCCAGAGAGTAACAGAGAGAACACAGATAAATTAGCCCAAGAAAAGCTAGGCATGCTGGTGTCTCTGAGTAACATTGGCAGAAGTCATAGAGTGGGTCGTAGGTCGCCAGATTCGACAAAACCAAGACCCATAATAGTGACATTTGTGTCCTATAGGAAAACATCTGAAATCTTCAGAGCAAAGAAGAATCTCGCGAAGTGGAGGCTGACAGTATGTGAGGATCTCTGACATCTGAAAGACTAAACATTTTGAAGTGCGCAATTTCGAGATTTGGGCTACAGAACGTATGGACAAATGACGGCAGGATAATGGTTAAGACCAGAAACGGAAAGAGAACAATTTGCAGTGTTAATGAACTCGAAAGCCTGTGCTATAGAAGCTAAATCATGTCAAATCTTGCTGCCACTAACCTGTATGTTTGTATTGTTCACATTGTCAACCGCAACTTAACTAATGTATTATCAACTTTTTCGTTTCTCCACATAACTATATTTATCCCTAATTGTTTTCTCGCGTAATTTCGTTAATTGTTACATAAGTTAGTCTGACTTCCATTTTTAATTAGCAACCCACTATCATATCTTAGTTGTTATCCTTTTAAGTGCCATTAATATCACACTCCGATTATTCCCGTTGTGTTCAGCGAGATTCTTTCCCTTGCCAGCACACGGCTACTTTCAGGACCGTTGAAAACCTCACTGACCTTGGCCTCAGGTCCTGTCGCCTCCCCGGGGACCTAGCCCCCCTGCCCCTCCAGTCCGCTTTCCCTGCAGTGAACCGGGAGAACAATACCCCCCCCCCCCTCACGCTTCCCTCATTCCTCATGCCAGACCCTCTGGCCAGTGCTAACTATGACCCGCAACCATCCGTTGGCAGCCTCGGGCAATCAACACGTGAACGCACCAAGCTGCATATTGCACATGCAAATGTCCAACCTCAACCAGCTCACTTCGACGAGTTCAAACATATATTTAAACTACTGATATACACGTAATACTTTCGTCAGAGACTTGGGTCAAACCAAGTATTCCCATAACTTCCGTAAACCTAGATGGCTATATCTTTCTCAGGCAAGGGGCGTACATACGCTCTGATTACCACCGACTGCCGTACATACATCCAACAATAATGTAGATAAACAAGAGGCATATATGTTAATAGAGAACAAATCCCTTTACAGAAAGTGCTTAATATGTGTCCTTTACGAACCTCCTAAAGTAGGTGGGTTCGCCTGCTTCGAAACTGCCCTCTCAAGTATCGAATCGTCATATGAACATGCAACTATAGCAGGCGACACTAACATTATTTTCTGCACAATAGTCCTTCCAGTGGGAAATTTAAGAGGATGCTCCTTTCCTCAAATATGACGCTACTTCAGCTGGCACCTACTCATCACACGACTACCACCACACCTTCATAGATATATTCACAACGAAATCTCCAAACAGAATAATTCGCACCTCTCAAATATCTGCACCTGGCATGTCTGCCCATGACATCATTTTCATGAATTATTCACTAGAATGTCCTAGAAAGAAACAAAAAGTATCTACATACCGAGACTTCAAACTCAAATTTGCCTGAACTCGAAACTGAGGCACAAGAATTAGTTTGGGGGATGACCTCTGCTTCCCTCATGGACATAAACGAAAAACTTCAGGATTTCACTAACAAAATTACTCAATTATATGGCAAATATGCTCCAATAAAGATGAGAAAAGTAAAGGGAAACCTGCACCTTGGCTGACGGATGAACTAAAACAGCTCATGAATCTGAGAGACGCTGCACACTGAACATACATGATACACCCTACACCACAAAATTATACTGTGTACAAGCAGAAACGAAACATAGTCAGTCAAGCGGTGAGAAACGCTAAGCTCAGGCATCCCCGTACGTTAACTGACAATAGATGTAGACCAGCTATGCTGTGGAAAAATCTCCATAGTCTCGGTTTAGGCAAAATAAAAGTTGCAGAAAATCCCATGGTCCCAGCTGAAGAACTAAACCGATTCTTCACATTACCTACAACCACAACTGAAAAAAAAAACTGAATCATTGATTACTTCATGGGGATGAACGATTATAGCAAAGAAAAATTCTATCCACAGCACGTCACTTGCAATACTGTCAAGGAAGCCATCATGCAGATTAGATCAGCATCTACTAGACATGATGGCATCAATATCCAGATGGTAATACTTATTATTGATCCACTACTGCACTCTATAACAAGCATTTTCAACGATTCCTTAATCACAAATGTTTTCTCTGAGGCCTGGAAACTAAGAAAAATTAAGCCACAGCCTAAAAATGACATTGCCACAGCACCCTCTGACTACCACCCAATCTGCATTCTTCCTGCGCTATCAAAAGCCTTAGAATGTATTGTCCATGACCAGCTCACTAACTACCTAACTACTGACAACCTACTAGAAGAATACCAATCAGCTTTCCGTAAACATCGAAGCACAACAGCTGCATTGATAAAGGTGACAAATGACCTGAAACTTGCCATGGGTAGACAATAAGTGACTATCATTTGCTTCTTAGATTTCAGCAAAGCATTTGATACTGTCGTCTTGAACATCCTATTTGCCAAACTTATGGGTCTAAATTTCTCACCAAGTGCAGTGCAATAGTTTTGCTCATATATGACGTCTCGTCAGCAATGCATCCTGTCCAGGAATATAAAATTAGAATGGCAGCAGGTAGTGTTAGGCGTTCCCCAAGGCTCAGAATTAGGTCCTATACTCTTCTCTGTGTATGTCAAAGATGTGTCATCAGTTCTGACCTATTGCAAATATCACATGTATGCTGATGACCTTCAGTTGTACCTAAGTGCAAAAACAATCAATCTTCAGAAAGCTGTTGAAAATTTCAATTTCCAAGTATACCTCCTCCTCTTGTGATTCTTGAACAGGGTATTCGCTATTACTAGCTGAAACTTGTTACAGAACTCAATTAGTCTTTCTCCTCTTTCATTCCTTGTCCCAAGCCCATATTCTCCTGTAACCTTTTCTTCTACTCCTTCCCCTACAACTGCATTCCAGTCGCCCATGACTATTAGATTTTCGTCCCCCTTTACATACTGCATTACCCTTTCAATATCCTCATACACTTTGTTCATCTTCAGCTTGCGACGTCTGCATGTATACCTGAACTATCGTTGTCGGTGTCGGTCTGCTGTCGATTCTGATTAGAACAACCCGGTCACTGAACTGTTCACAGTAACACACCCTCTGCCCTACCTTCCTATTCATAACGAATCCTACACCTGTTATACCATTTTCTGCTGCTGTTGATATTACCCGATACTCATCTGACCAGAAATCCTTGTCTTCCTTCCACTTCACTTCACTGACCCCTACTATATCTAGATTGAGCCTTTGCATTTCCCTTTTCAGATTTTCTAGTTTCCCTACCATGTTCAAGCTTCTGACATTCCACGCCCTGACTCATAGAACGTTATCCTTTCGTTGATTATTCAATCTTTTTCTCATGGTAACCTCCTCCTTGGCAGTCCCCTCCCAGAGATCCGAATGGGGGACTATTCCGGAATCTTTTGCCAATGGAGAGATCATCATGACACTGCTTCAGTTACAGGCCACATGTCCTGTGGATACATGTTACGTGTTTTTAATGCAGTGGTTTCCATTGCCTTCTGCCTCCTCATGTCGTTGATCATTGCTGATTCTTCCGCCTTTAGGACAAGAGAGTGCCCTGAACCTCTATCCGGTCCTCCGCCCTCTTTGACAAGGCCGTTGGCAGAATGAGGCTGACTTCTTATGCCGGAAGTCTTCGGCCGCCAATGCTGATCAAGCCTGTCCCGAAATGAAGGACGCGTTCAAAGACGATCCACATTTTTTCAACAAAATCATTACAGATGATGAGTCATGGTGCTGTGGGTACGATCCAGAAAGTAAACAACAGTCGTCATAATGGAAGTCACCTGGCTCACCTCGACCAAAAATGGTCGACAACTGAAATCGAATGTGAAAATGATGTTGATCTGTCTTTTTTTTTTTCATCAAAGGGATCGTACACTCTGAATTTGTCCCTGAAAACCAGACAGTAAACCAACAATTCTATTTGGAGGTTATGAAATCGGTTCGCAGATGTTTGTCTCGGAAACGTCTGGCTTTGTGGGATTCTGGCGTGTGGTCCCTGCATCACGACAACACTCCCGCGCACACGGCTCTCAGCGTTCGTCAGTTTTTGGTCTCAACGAAGACGACTACCTTGACCCACGCGCCCTATTCGTCGGATTTAGCACCCTCGGACTTCTTCCTATTCCCAAGGATGAAAGACTTGAGAGGAAAGAGTTTTGCGGATGTGGAAGACGTAAAACGCAATGAAAGTGCTAGCAGGTATCACAGAGGACGAATTTAAAAGGTGCTTCGAACACTGGAATGAACGTTTGGACAAGTGTATTAATGCTAATGGAGAGTACTTCGAAGGAGATTAAGGTTGTATTTGAAAACAATAAAGTATATGCTTTCTAGAAAGAAATTCCGGTTATTTTTGGATCCCCCCCCGTATAACCTTATTTATTTGACCAAATATCACAGTAAATTCTTGGACTTAGTTATCGGCTGAATACGCCACGCTATCTTATGCCTTCATGGCACAACCACTTTAATTTTAAAAAAATGGCTAAATGCCATTAACTCAGAATTCAGACATCAAAGAATATTTAGAGGGCAGAAGTCCTCACGTTAAGTAAGTTCTACAATTTGGCTGAAAGCCCAAAATCTGACACTTGAAAAGCCACAACCTTAATTTAAAAATGGCTGAAGGCCCCATGACTTAAAACCCAAGGTAAAATAAATTTAAACAACAAAGCCTTATCTTAAATTAGGCTGAAGGCTCCAAACAATCTAATACTTTACTAGCAGGGAAGTTTAATTTTAAAACTGCTGAAGGCTCACGACTCAAAACACAACTAAAATAACTTTTAGTAGGCAGAAGCCCCAAGGCTTTATCTACAAACAATATTTTTAATCAGCCTGAAGGCCCAAACAATCTAACACTTGACAAGCAAGGAATTTTAATTTTAAAGTGGCTGAAGGCCCATGACTTAAAACACCACTAAAAACAATTCAACTTTAATGCAAAACCATCTGCTATGAGCACAACAGAAAATAAAAAAAGGCAGTTTCGGCGGTCGGCCAGCACCTGAAATACTAACGACCACTTAGGTTAGACAGGCAGTCGGCCCAACTATTCTCGATCCGACGACAACCCAACCAACAGACAGTCAAAGGACCCACTGACAATGTAACTTGCTCTCCACTCGACCAGCACACAACCGGGAGTTCAATGTAAAACGTAAAAGGCTTGGACGCCCACAGACAAGCATACATTAAGCTGTCAAACTACACACCATGCTGGACAGCGACAACATGGTGAGGAAAGGACACTGCCTGAATTTACGTCAACGGTCAGGGTAGGTAACTGGAACTTTAACGGCCACAAGGCAGAAAATTCCGCTGGTGCACTTCTATTGCAAATAACCAAATACAGTTAGACTCCTCCGGACGGTGGCTAATCCTTCGCCAACTCGAACACACACGTTGTTGCTCGCAGGAGTGACCCAACAGCCAACAACGAGAACCAGACGCACAATGTGGACAGTCTTGACTTGCTGATAAATTAAATCCGAACTCAACTTTCGTGTCCAGGGTAGGTGAGCCACGGACCTCGTAGCGATGGGAACAGCCCCACACACTCCATCACTGCGTAGAGACTGCCAGAGGGCCCGGCCAAACTACTCCCCACGGAGATTTCCTCGCTGCTCCACGCCAACCGACCGACTGCCACACATCAGCACGGAGGCAGCACTAAAATAACTGAGCAATTACACACAGTTTCACGAACACTTGCACGAAGGACTAGACAATACTAAAGACAGCGACTGTGCAATAACAAGAACGAATCACGAGTCGGCACACGCAGGCAACCCATAAGCGATCGCCGGCCAACATACACGTCGTCCGACAAGACAGCCGACCGACGTCCAACCAAGGTGGTCCGCACTCAAGTGATATGTATCGGCAACCGTCGGGCGATACAATGCTGTCCGGACCTCACTGCAGCCGCGCCCCGGCTGAACTTCTGCCGCGTCCTAAGTCAAACACTGCCAGGTCCGAACTGCACTCCTAGCGCTTCCCAACACACTCGCAGATCCGAACTAACTCCGAACACACGACAACCGGGAAGTAATAGCAGTCAGCAAAGATAATACGCCAGGGCTCATATCGATAAGCGCCGCTGCTGCCGCTCACGGGCAGGCAAGGCGGCAACTCAGTGACACCAGTAATTGAAATTAACATAACGAGATGGTAGTACAGTAAAAACAGGATGTCAAATGAGGTATGGCACGAACACGAGCCACGCATGGCTCACTCTGACAGCTTTTATCTGTGGTATTAGTAATGTGTTTATCTTTGACTGTGTTGTTGCAATGCATAGTTCAGATCTTGTGAGAACAGTGATTTATAAGCAATTTCTAGCACATACACATTTTTAAAATGTTTACTAATCATCTTTATGAGAAATACGTTTTTAGATAAATTATTAGTTAAGGAATCTATATGCATGTCCAATCTGAGATTTTCTTGGATAGTGATTCTCAAAAATTGAGTTCACTTTATGTTTTCCTACATGTTGTTTCCTTTTGATAGATTCACACCGAACTCTATTTTTTTGTAGGTGTTGAGTTCCATTATGGTAATTTTGTAGTTGGACTGGCAGCGTGTTTGAGCACTTAGGTATGCAAGGTGTGATGAAAAAGTGATGGGAATTTTTGTATTTCTTAAAGAATCTTTATTTATTCACCAACGTCTACTTCGTCCCCTTCAAAGTAATCCCCTTCAGATATAATACTCCTGTGCCAACGTTTTTTCTAATCTTAAAAGCGCTTCTGCAACTCACTTTTCGTTATGGTGTTCAGCTCCTTCAGCGATTCTGTTTGCAGAGCCCGCGCAGTGACCAGTTTTCGTCCAAAGCTCTGGGCGAGTTCATAAGTTTCTTCATAAGGGGAGGCCGACAAGCATTTTCCGCCTTTCGGCCCGTCAGCGATGACAGAATCGAGGAGTACGCCCTGCATTCTTTCTCAAACGATTTTACAGAAACTATTTGGTTAATAAAATCATGTTTTCTTTATTTAATAGCTTTATATATCAGGCTCGTGATAACGTGCCCATCATTTCGTTATTGGTCATAGTTGCAAGTTGCATCTTTTGTGATGAAAAGTTCTTTCAAGTTAGTAAAGGAGAGGTGTGGATTAAAGGTGTCATGTGCCAAATGTGGGCACACTTAGATTGTGCTGGCGCTGAAGGAGCTACTTACGTTTGCGATTACTGTAAGTAATTTCAGATTTTATGCATAAATGTACGAAAGTTGCATTTTGTAGACTAGTCTATCATTTTCTATTGTTTTAACCCACTCCATTAAAATATTTCAAAAAATTTATTGCACCTTTTTGTGGATGCCCCTACTTGCACCCCTTTTTTGTTACATTTTACAAGCATATGGAAATCTTTGTTTGTGAATAGAAGTAATGGATAATAATCATCGTTTCGCCTTTCAACATTTCTTAAACTTGTTATATAGCTGTTAAAGAAGGTATAAAATATAGCAATGTTAGAAAAGAAGTTACCTTTAAGTCAAAAATAAAATAGGGTGTCCATACTTACACCTTTTCTTTCATTGTCACATTCTGCTATCGTGGACTGCTGTTCTTACAAATGAAATGCCAGATGAGAGCCTTTATTTTCATTTCAGCTATGGACTGCCAATGACACCTGCAAAGACAAAAAGTAAATGTTAAGCAATGATATTAGCTTCATATTGTGTAGCAACTTCCAGTGTCGTGTTATGTCTGCACTGCATGCGAATAAACTTTTGCTAAAACTTGTGGCAAAAAGGCAAGCTGATGTAGAAAGACATTACACAATCTACATAAATAAAAATGTAAATGTTTGTTCAAAATAGTTAATCTCCGAAACTTCTTGACCGTTTGCTTTGAAAACCTGATACCACATTGGATTCTACTATAGGTATGTTTTTAGGTACCTAATTTTTTAATAAATTTATACAAAGGAAAACATTGTTACCATATAAAATTGCTACACCAAGAAGAAATACAGATGATAAACGGGTATTCATTGGACAAATATATTATACTAGAACTGACATGTGATTACATTTTCACGCAATTTGGGTGCATAGATCCTGAGAAATCAGTACCCAGAACAACCACCTCTGGCCGTAATGACGGTCTTGATACTCCTGGGCATTGAGTCAAAAGGAGCTTGGATGGCGTGTACAGGTACAGCTGCCCATGCAGCTTCAACACGATACCGCAGTTCATCAAGAGCAGTGACTGGCGTATTGTGACGAGCCAGTTGCTCGGCCACCATTGGCCAGACGTTTTCAATTGGTGAGAGATCTGGAGAATGTGCTGGCCAGGGCAGCAGTCGAACATTTTCTATATCCAGAAAGGCCTGTACAGGACCAGCATTATCCTGGCGAAATGTAGGGTTTCGCAGGGATCGAATGAAGGGTAGAGCCACGGGTCGTAACACATCCGAAATGCAACGTCCACTGTTCAAAGTGCCGTCAATGCGAACAAGAGGTGACCGAGACGTGTAGCCAATGGCACCCCATAGCATCATGCCTGGTGATACGCCAGTATGGCGATGACGAATACACGCTTCCAATGTGCGTTCACCGCGATGTCGCCAAACACGGATGCGGCCATCATGATGATGTAAACAGAACCTGGATTCATCCGAAAAAATGACGTTTTGCCATTCGTGCACCTAGGTTCGTCGTCGAGTACACCATCGCAGGCGCTCCTGTCTGTGATGCAGCGTCAATGGTAACCGCAGCCATGGTCTCCGAGCTGATAGTGCTTGGTGCTGCAAACGTCGTCGAACTGTTCGTGCAGATGGTTGTTATCTTGCAAACGTCCCCATCTGCTGACTCAGGGATCGAGACGTGGCTGCACTATCCGTTACAGCCATGCGGATAAAAATGTCTGTCATTTCGACTGCTAGTGATATGAGGCCGTTGGGATCCAGCAAGGCGTTCCGTATTACCCTCCTGAACCCACCGATTCCATATTCTGCTAACAGTCATTGGATCTCGACGAACGCGAGCAGCAATGTCGCGTTACGATAAACCGCAATCGCGATAGGCTACAATCCGACCTTTATCAAAGTCGGAAACGTGATGGTACGCATTTCTCCTCCTTACACGAGACATCACAACAATGTTTCAAGAGGCAATGCTGGTCAACTGCTGTTTGTGTATGAGAAATCGGTTGGAAACTTTCCTCATGTCAGCACGTTGTATGTGTCGCCACCGGCGCCATCCTTGTGTGAATGCTCTGAAAAGCTAATCATTTGCATGTCACAGGATCTTCTTCCTGTCAGTTAAATTTCACGTCTGTAGCACGTCATCTTCGTGCTATAGCAATTTTAATGGCCAGTAGTATATATATATATATATATATATATATATATATATATATATATATATATATATATATATATACGAGGCCTGTTCAGAAAGTAAGCTCCGATTGATTGCCAAATTGAAACCACAGTGAACATCAGAAATGTTTTACTTGTAACAATTAGCTACACCTTTCAGCTACTTCTCTACGTAGTCGCCGTTCTGACTTAGACTTTTGTCATAGCGTTGTACCAACTTTTCAATAGCCTCATCATAGAAGGCAGCCGCCAGTGCTTTCCGCCAATTCTCCACGCTGGCCTGCACCTCGTTGTCTGTGTCAAAATGTTGTCTTCAAAGACAGCGGTTCATGTGACCAGAGATGAAACTCAGGGGGAGACAATTGCGGACTGTATTGTGGGTAATCTCACATTTCCATTTGAAAACGATGCAGGAGCATCTTCATTGCCCCTGCAGAATGCGGCTGAGAATTGTCTTGAAGAAGATACAGCACGACAGTTATGTAATGTTAGCTGCATAGCTTCAGGCGAAATTTCTCACCAGGCCCTCGTACTTGGCGGCAGACACTATTTTCTAGACATCTTTACGCACTCACTGCGAGCTCCGAAATGAGAAGAGCGACGTGATGCTAACTGGGGTTATACTAGAGACACTACCCAACACATCTGTGCAAAGCTTTATCGGATTTTCATAGTCGTTTCCATTTCGCGACCGATCGGAGCTTACTTTCTGAACGCCCCTCGTATATATATATCCAAAGAAACTGGTACACCTGCCTAATATCGTGTAGGGCCTCTGCAAGCACGTAGAAGTGCTGCAACCCGACGTGGCATGTCTGAAATAGTGTTTGAAGGGAACTGGCACCGTGATTCCGCAGGGTTGTCCATAAATCCGTAAAAGTACGAGGGGCTGGATTTCTGTTCTGAACAGCACGTTGCAAGGCATCCTAAATATGCTAAATATTGTTTGTGTCTGGGGAGTTTGGTGGCCAGCGGACGTGTTTAAACTCAGAATAGTGTTCCTGGAGCCACTCTGTAGCGATTCTGGACGTGTGGGGTGTCGCATTGTCCTACTGGAATTGTGCAAGTCCGTCGGAATGCACAATGGGCATGAATGGATACAGTTGATCGGACAGGATACTTATGTACGTTTCATCTGTCAGAGCCGTATCTAGAAGTATCAGGTGTTCCATATCACTCCAGCTGTACGCATCCCACTCCATTACAGAGCCTCCACCAGGTTGAATAGTCCCCTGCTGACATGCATGGCCCATGGATTCACAAGGTTGTCCTCATACCCGTACACGTCCATCCGCTCGATGCAATTTGAAATGAGACTTGTCCGACCATGTAACATGTTTCCAGTCAGCTGAAGCAGCGCGTAAGCCGGCGTTTGACTGATGGGGACCGTATAGTAGGCAGCTTGGTGTGAAATCTAGTCGTGTCATTGCCTCTAAGGTGCATTTATATATGGGCGCAGCAGACGGCCGAAGGGAACACCTGCCGTCATCCCCAAGTAGCAGCATCTAAAGGCGGCTTTCTCGGATAAATAAAATTTAATAAACTGTCGCGAATCAATTTAGAATCTTCGTAATTTTTGTATGAATAGAGTTACGTATGGTTTAATACAGAAAAAGCTTTAGTTCTCCTGCATATAAGCTTTGCCGTCTGGAATTTTTAGAAAGGAACTGACAGTAGAGCACGACCACTGAGACCTTGTATTTACTGTTATTTACATCAAAGCCTTGAAACTCGTTACATCTTCATTATTTAATAGATGTAATCAAGTGCAGTAGCCAGAACTGTCTACCATTAATATAACTGATACGTAATCTACTACAAATAAGGACGTTTTTGTTCCAAATTGAGTTTTCAGTAAATTGCTCGAAAACTATTAGAGGTAGCCAAATGGGCTCCCATAGTTATTGTTTTTATATCGAACTGAAGCTCCATACGAAGTTTCATATTTTTAAGTCTACTATTTAGCGCCTTGAATTGTTTGTAAAAACTTCGATTTTGACCAAAATATTGTTCTGATTAAGTTGAAGCTTGTAACTGTTGAGTTTGACGTACATTTGCACATTCTGAACAATTTTTGGTTTTCTGGCTGTATTATTTAGCGCCACTTATTTTTTCATAAAACGATGTATTTAGGGAAAGATATTCATTTGATAACTCTGAGATTTAACAATTTAAACATTAATATACTGAAGTATATGTTGACAAAGTTTGGGAAAGCTACTTTAATTTTTAATTTCATCCTTGGATTATGGTGCAATATTTGAATGCCACGCACAGGTGCGTTATGATGACGTGGCGTTAGTAGCAGTGAACTGCGGCAAGTCCCGGCACACCCGCTTGCCTCTGTGTCTCCTAAGTGATACAGCGCTTGTCTCGCCACACTTACTTAATTGTGCTCTTACTGTGGCGACCTTTCCCTCCGCTCCCCTCCCCCTCTGTTTCCTCTCCCCCCCCCCCCTCCCCTCTCTCTGACCATGAGGCTTATCTACTGTTATTGCAAAAGAAAAGTTGGTTGGGAATTGAAGTTGCTTAATATGAAAGGGTAAATCTGTTGGGTCCATTAGTATAAAAATAACGAGAGAGGGCAGCTGCTGAATCTGTGAGGGCAGTAGCGTCAGTGACAGTATTTTACATGGTTTGAATATGTGAATGGGTTGGGTTACAAAGTATTTCAATGATAAACTGACAAGCCATAATACGCCTTTCCTGCTTTCTGTAGAACCGACGGCAAGGAAGAAAACAACGAGAGAGATAAATATATACGTGAAACGAATTTTTTCTAATGTTTTACACGCTTCACTATCGTACTTGAAACTGAGTGCAAGAAAGGAAACGAAACGGTAGGTATTCGCAAGGAACGACTTAAAGCCTGGAAGGTATTAAAACAATGAGAACACAGAATAAAGATAAAGCAGATATAAACCTCATTAGCATACAGGAATGTTTACAACACTACCAAGGATTATTAACTGAGAACAAAGCGGCATTCACTGAGAACCCCCCAGACACTGAAATCAGTAATGATAATATACCACCGATAACCCCGAATGAAGTCCAAAATGCAATTAATGTCAAGAATAACAGAAAGTCGTCAGGTGCAGGATTAATTTATATAGAACTGGTTAAAGCAGCACCGACAAAGCTGAGATATTGGGAGTGATTTTTGACAAGAGGTGACGAAGCCCCAAAAGAGTGGAAACAGGCAACAATTACATCAATATTTAGGAAGAGCAACAGGAGAAATTGTGCACACTATAGTGGTATTAG
This sequence comes from Schistocerca nitens, assembly GCF_023898315.1. Taxonomy (NCBI): domain Eukaryota; kingdom Metazoa; phylum Arthropoda; class Insecta; order Orthoptera; family Acrididae; genus Schistocerca; species Schistocerca nitens. The sequence continues at coordinate 140,995,821 of NC_064623.1, read as the reverse complement.
TGTGATGCCATCCATGGCGAGAGTCTATGGTCGTATCCTAAAAAAAAGGATAGAAGAAGAAATAACTGAATCTGAAGAACAAAATGGATTCATATCTGGTCGCTCCTGTACTGATGGAGTATTTACCCTCAAAAATCTAGTGGAGAAAAGGACAGCAAGGGGCCTTACGACCCACCTTGTCTTTGTAGACCTCCAGAAAGCTTATGACACAGTTCCACAGAACAAGCTATGGACAGGTCTGATTGGTAATGGCATGTCACTCAGCTTTGTGAAAGCTGTCAGACTCCTCTACCAAGATTGTTCAGCAACGGTAAAAGTGAGAAATCAACTATCTTAAGAGTTTGAGGTGACAAAGGGACTACGCCAGGGATGCACACTCGTCCCTACAATCTTTAGGATCTACCTAGAGGAGGCACTAAAATCCTGGAAAAGGAAATGCGGAGGAATGAATATCCCCATAGGCGATGAAATCTTGTTCACTTTACTTTTTGCTGACGACCATGTGTTCGTAGCTGTAGATGAGGAAGATGCAAATTACATGCTCCGCAAATTAAAAGAAGAATATGGAAAAAGGGGTCTTGTCATAAACGTATCTAAAACAGAATATCTGGAAGTGGGAGAAAATGCTGTTAACGACTTACAACTCGGTGCTGATACTGTTAAAGAGTGTCATAATTTTAAGTACCTGGGAGTGACACTGTCGTTCAGTGGTAGAACTATGGATGATAAAAGAATAAAACTGGCCAGGCAAGCGAGCCATAAACAAGTAAATGGTATTCTCTGGAAGAAAACATAATGCGCAGAACAAAACATACCATGTGCCACACAATTACTGGAAGTATCACAACATATGGTGCAGAGTTGTAGGAACTAACTCAGAGGCAGGAAGATCGCCTGTTGGCTGTCGAGATGGTTTTCTGGAGACGGGCTTGTGGATATTCCAGGCTTGATCATATTAGAAATGATAGGTTTAGAGAGGTTATGAATATCGAAAGCACAATCCTAGACTAAATAGAAAGGAAGCGCCTCTTCTGGTATGGTCACTTACGGCGTATGCCAGACACAAGATGGCAAAAACTTGTATGGCAATAGACTCTACATCACAGAACAAAGCGCTGTAGATGACTTTTCTTCTCTCGCAGTCGTTTTTAACAGGAAATTAGACCATTATCGTTGAAGTGTGAATTACAAGTTAAAAGATATCTAGTCTGTATCTGGAATGTTCAGTAGCGTATTTTTTTGTTGGAGACGTTACCATCGATTTATTGCACTTTTTACACGATACAGTAACGAACGTCCGCACGGACACAGGCTGGATATTATTTTAGCATGTACAGAAATCAGATGGCAGTTTTAAGAGTTGAGGGGCACCAAAGGGAAGCAGTGATTTAAAAGGGAATGAGACAGGTTTGTAGCCTATCCCCGATGTTATTCAATCTGTATATTGAGCAAGCAGTGAATGAAACAAAAGGAAAATCTGGAGTAGGAATTAAAGTACAGGGAGAAGAAATAAAAAGTTTGAGGTTTGCCGATGACATTGTAAATCTGTCAGATAGAGCAAAGGACCTGGAAGATCAGTTGAACGGAATGGACAGTCTCTTGAAAGGAGGATATAAGATGAACATCAGCAAAAGCAAAACGAGGATAATGGACTGTAGTCGAATTAAATCAGGTGATGCTGAGGGAATTACGAGATTAGGAAATGAGACACTTACAGTATTAGATGAGTTTTGCTATCTGGGGAGCAAAATAACTGATGAAGGTCGAAGTAGAGAGTAGACTGGCAAGGAAAGCGTTACTGGAGAAGAGAAATTTGTTAACATCAAGTATAGATTTGAGTGTCAGGAAGTCCTTTCTGAAAGTATTTGTATGGAGTGTAGCCATGTATGGAAGCGAAACATGGACGATAAATAGTTTAGACAAGAAGAGAATAGAAGCTTTCGAAATGTGGTGCTACAGAAGAATACTGTAGATGGGTCGATCACGTAACTAATGAGGTGGTACTGAACAGAATTGGGGAGAAGAGAAGTTTGTGGCACAACTTGATTAGAAGAAGGGATCGGTTGGTAGGGCATGTTCTGAGGTATCAAGGGATCACCAATTTAGTATTAGAGGGTTTCGTGGAGTGTAAAAATCGTAGAGGGAGACGAAGAGATGAGTAAGCTAAGCAGATTCAGAAGGATGTAGGTTGCAGTAGGTACTGGAAGATGAAAAAACTTGCACAGGATAGAGTAGCATGGAGAGCTGCATCAAACCAGTCTCAGGACTGAAGACCACAAAAACAATACGTAAATATTGGAAACGTTGCTATTGATTTATTGCAGATTTTTGCACCATACGCTAGTGACCATTCGGACGGACACAGGCCAGATATTTTTTTTAACGTGTGTAAGACATAAATAACTATCTAAAATAGAAAGGGCAACAGTTGTTAGCAAAAATCTCGCGAAGTTCTTGAGTGATTAACTTCAAATTTCTAGCTCAATAGAATATAGTGTAAAAATATAAAGTAAATCAGTCAAGAACTTTTCAAGATTTTTGGTAACTACATTCATCCTTTAAATATTACGTATATATTTATGTATTATATGTATTAAAAGACAGTGACCCGTGGTCTAGGGGAGTCCACCGCTCGTGGTCTCGCGGTAGCGTTCTTGCTTCCCGAGCACGGGGTCCCGGGTTCGATTTCCGGCGGGGTCAGGGATTTTTCCTGCCTCTAGATGACTGGGTGTTGTTGTGTCGTCTTCATCATCATCTTTCATCCCCATTACGGTCGGAGGAAGGCAATGGCAAACCACCTCCACTAGGACCTTGCCTAGTAAGGCGGCGCGGGTCCCCCGCGCCGCTCCCCTACGCTCTGCAAAGAAGTATGGGACTCATCATCATCATCATCAGTGTAATTGATGACGAGAAAACAAAGATGCATGTTTGGCCACACGAAATCCCGGCACGGTAGCTCAGCGTGTTCGGTCAGAGGGTTACGTACCCTTTGTAATAAAAAAACTGAGTTAATCGATCATCAACGAATTTAATCGGATGTCTTACGGCGTCCGCCCTGAGCAGATACAAAGACCAAAAGCGAACAAAATGAGATAAAAAAAGGGGTAGCGTCTTTGATTCATAATCAAAAACGTCTACGGTCCCGGGTTCGATCCCCGCCACTGCCTAAATTTTGATAAATAATCAGCATTGGCGGCCGAAGACTTCCGGCATAAGAAGTCAGCCTCATTCGGCCAACGGCCTTGTCAAAGAGATTCAGGGCACTCTCTTGTCCTAGGGGTGGGAAATTGCCCCTAAAGACGGAAGAATCAGCAATGATCAACGACATGAGGATGCAGAAGGCAATGGAAACCACTGCATTAAAGACACGTAACGTGTATCCACAGGACATGTGGCCTGTAATTGAAGAAGTGTCATGATGATCCCTCCATTGGCAAAAGATTCCGGAATAGTCCCCCATTCGGATCTCCGGGAGGGGACTGCCAAAGGGGAGGTTACCATGAGAAAAAGATTGAATAATCAACGAAAGGATAACGTTCTACGAGTCGGGGCGTGGAATGTCAGAAGCTTGAACGTGGTAGGGAAACTAGAAAATCTGAAAAGGGAAATGCAGAGGCTCAATCTAGATCTAGTAGGGGAAGTGGAAGGAAGGTTAGGATTTCTGGTCAGATGAGTATCGGGTAATATCAACAGCAGCAGAAAATGGTATAACAGGTGTAGGATTCGTTATGAATAGGAAGGTAGGGCAGAGGGTGTGTTACTGTGAACAGTTCAGTGACCGGGTTGTTCTAATCAGAATCGACAGCAGACCAACACCGACAACGATAGTTCAGGTATACATGCCGACGTCGTAAGCTGAAGATGAACAGATAGAGATAGTGTATGAGGATATTGAAAGGGTAATGCAGTATGTAAAGGGGGGCGAAAGTCTAATAGTCATGGGCGACTGGAATGCAGTTGTAGGGGAAGGAGTAGAAGAAAAGGTTACAGGAGAATATGGGCTTGGGACGAGGGGTGAAAGAGGAGAAAGACTAACTGAGTTCTGTAACAAGTTTCCGCTAGTACTAGCGAATACCCTGTTCAAGAATCGCAAGAGGAGGAGGTATACTTGGAAAAGGCCGGGAGATACGGGAAGATTTCAATTAGATTACATCATGGTCAGACAGAGATTCCGAAATCAGATACTGGATTGTAAGGCGTACCCAGGAGCAGATATAGACTCAGATCACAACATAGTAGTGATGAAGAGTAGGCTGAAGTTCAAGACATTAGTCAGGAAGAATCAATACGCAAAGAAGTGGGATACGGAAGTACTAAGGATGACGAGATACGTTTGAAGTTCTCGAACGCTATAGATACAGCAATAAGGAATAGCGCAGTAGGCAGTACAATTGAAGAGGAATGGACATCTCTAAAAAGGGCCATCACATAAGTTGGGAAGGAAAACATGGGTAACAGAAGAAATACTTCAGTTGATTGATGAAAGGAGGAAGTACAAACATGTTCCGGGAAAATCAGGAATACAAGTCGCTGAGGAATGATATAAATAGGGAGTGCAGGGAAGCTAAGACGAAATGGCTGCAGGAAAAATGTGAAGACATCGAAAAAGATATGATTGTCGGAAGGACAGACTCAGCATACAGGAAAGTCAAAACAACATTTGGTGACATTAAAAGCAACGGTGGTAACATTAAGAGTGCAACGGGAATTCCACTGTTAAATGCAGAGGATAGAGCAGATAGGTGGAAAGAATACATTGAAAGCCTCTATGAGGGTGAAGATTTGTCTGATGTGATAGAATAAGAAACAGGAGTCGATTTAGAAGAGATAGGGGATCCAGTATTAGAATCGGAATTTAAAAGAGCTTTGGAGGACTTACGGTCAAATAAGGCAGAAGGGATAGATAACATTCCATCAGAATTTCTAAAATCATTGGGGGAAGTGGCAACAAAACGACTATTCACGTTGGTGTGCAGAATATATGAGTCTGGCGACATACCATCTGACTTTCGGAAAAGCATCATCCACATAATTCCGAAGACGGCAAGAGCTGACAAGTGCGAGAATTATCGCACAATCAGCTTAACAGCTCATGCATCGAAGCTGCTTACAAGAATAATATACAGAAGAATGGAAAAGAAAATTGAGAATGGGCTAGGTGACGATCAGTTTGGTTTTAGGAAAAGTAAAGGGACGAGAGAGGCAATTCTGACGTTACGGCTAATAATGGAAGCAAGGCTAAAGAAAAATCAAGACACTTTCATAGGATTTGTCGACCTGGAAAAAGCGTTCGACAATATAAAATGGTGCAAGCTGTTCGAGATTCTGAAAAAAGTAGGGGTAAGCTATAGGGAGAGACGGGTCATATACAATATGTACAACAACCAAGAGGGAATAATAAGAGTGGACGATCAAGAACGAAGTGCTCGTATTAAGAAGGATGTAAGACAAGGCTGTTGCCTTTCGCCCCTACTCTTCAACCTGTACATCGAGGAAGCAATGATGGAAATAAAAGAGAGGTTCAGGAGTGGAATTAAAATACAAGGTGAAAGGATATGAATGATACGATTCGCTGATGACATTGCTATCCTAAGTGAAAGTGAAGAATAATTAAATGATCTGCTGAACGGAATGAACAGTCTAATGAGTACACAGTATGGTTTAAATCGGAGAAAGACGAAGGTAATGGGAAGTAGTAGAAATGAGAACAGCGAGAAACTTAACATCAGGATTGATGGTCACGTAGTCAATGAAGTTAAGGAATTCTGCTACCTAGGCAGTAAAATAACCAATGACGGACGGAGCAAGGAGGACATCAAAAGCAGACTCGCTATGGCAAAAAAGGCATTTCTGGCCAAGAGAAGTCTACTAATATCAAATACCCGCCTTAATTTGAGGAAGAAATTTCTGAGGATGTACGTCTGGAGTAAAGCATTGTATGGTAGTGAAACATGGACTGTGGGAAAACCGGAACAGAAGAGAATCGAAGCATTTGAGATGTGGTGCTATAGACGAATGTTGAAAATTAGGTGGACTGATAATCGGAGAGGAAAGGAATGTGTGGAAAACACTGAGAAGGAGAAGGGACAGGATGATAGGACATCTGCTAAGACATGAGAGAATGACTTCCATGGTACTAGAGGGAGCTGTAGAGGGCAAAAACTGTAGAGGAAGACAGAGATTGGAATACGTCAAGCAAATAATTGAGGACGTAGGTTGCAAGTGCTACTCTGAGATGAAGAGGTTAGCACAGGAAAGGAATTCGTGGCGGGTTGCATCAAACCAGTCATTAGACTGATGACCAAAAAAAAAAAGTATTAAAAATATATAGCTTAACGCCCGAATGTTTATTAGAACATCGTGTAAAAATATGAAGGAAAGCGGTCAATTACTATCCGAGATTTTTTTTAATGACGTTAAACAATGACGTGTCATTATACGAGGGTAGTCTGGAAAGCTTCCGACGTCAACTTGAAGATAGGAATAGTTCAATGGAAGTTGGGAAATATGAGAATGCATAGTAAGGCACTCACCAAAATTTCAGCCATTTTGAACGCGCAGTTGTTTGACAGTCGTATAAGTGAGTCAATGCTAGATTTTTTTGTGAAAATGGACAAAATCGGGTATCGAGGTATCATTAAATTTTTGTTTTCTGAAGGCAATACGTCTACACAAATTAAACACTAGTTGCACGCTATTTACAGTGTCTCTGTACCATCATTTACCGCAGTGAAATTTTTGACAACTGAATTTAAACATGGCCGCACCAGCTTGAGTGACGATGAACGTCAGGGGCGGTCAGAAGCCGTAAGCACTGACGATAACATTGCTCAAGATCACCAAATGGTGCTACAGAACAGTCGAATTAAGGCTACAGACATATCACAGAGTTGGCTCTGAGCACTATGCGACTTAACTTCTGAGGTCATCAGTCGCCTAGAACTTAGAACTAATTAAACCTAACTAACCTAAGGACATCACACACATCCATGCCCGAGGCAGGATTCGAACCTGCGACCGTAGCGGTCACGCGGTTCCAGACTGAAGCGCCTTTAACCGCACGGCCACACCGGCCGGCTATCACAGAGTATGAGTACATCTAAAGAATATATTTGTCAGCTACTCACTGAAAATTTAGGGATTTTCAGCTGCTTGACCACCCTCCTCACTCACCAATCTAGTTCTAAGGGACTTTTTTTTCTTCTCTCGGATAAAAGTTGAGCTCGGAGGACAGAAATTTTCATCGAAAGACGAAAAAACTATTTTCTAGAGAAATACATTGTTATTTGAATGGGTTAAAGAGATGGGAGCATAGATCGGAGAAGTGTATAGAGTTGCAAAGAGACAACGTTGAAAAATAAAAAATAAATCTGAAGGAAAAAATGTCTTTTGCTAAATCGGAAACTTTTCAGACTACCCTCGAATAGTAGTACACATGATTAATGAAAATGACTCTCGTTTGTATTTACCTTGCAGGCGAGCGTTCTACCACAGAGGCAAGCTGCCTGTTGAAAAACAAATCTTACGTTACAGACGCTCGGAAAACTTCAAAGACGGTTTTCTCCAGAATTTTCGAGAGTTGCATTAACATACTTTGAAAGAATGCTATATGAGTTGTCAACTCCACGTACCATTAATATAAAAAATACAAAAATGCGATTGCCATGTGACCTCCTTTTAAGCGAGACTGGAAACACTCATTTAGACTGATTTCATAGTGTAGCAGTGCAGAAAATTAATCCAGTTCCGCTAATGGAGGTTTCCGATTAAGTACATGGAGCAGTACGTCGCGTAATTTGTCTCGTGTCCCATCCTTCGCCAATATAACGTCCCTGCTATAATTATTATTATCGTAACAATAATCAATAATAAAGTGTGGTCACTCCAAATTAATGATTTTGCAACTGCTTTAAGCAGAATACGAAGCTTATCTGCAAGTCTTATTAGAAGAAGAGTGGTCACATTATAACCAGAAGCAGTTAGCTTCTTACGTTCAGCCGTGTAATAATAACGATGATTTCATCGCCACATTACTAAAAAGAAAAGTAGTTTAGTTATTTGTATTTGGAATACTACGGCATCTAATTTGCATTGTGTAGTTGGACGATTTTTAAATAAACACTTTAAAATTCACTTGTACATTTCTCGCATTCAACTTCCACGTAGACCAACTCACAGTGTGTCCCTCTTGTAACTACTTGAACTGAACTGTCGATACTGGTTCTGGTCTACGATGTATCGGATTGGCGGGCGCAACCACTGATACGTAAATATCTTTTTAATACCAGAACCAGTGCAGTCATAGCTGACAATAACATCATAATTTAGGTACGCGTTGAAAAAGTAGTTACAGAATCATGTAATACGCAGCACTGTGCGCAAGACAAAATATTCAAATAACTTACTGGACTGCAGCCGGCTGACATTGTCGACAACCACGGATGTCGGGCACACCGCGTCATTGTCAGGGCAAAACTGCTGTCGTACCTTGAAGACGATAGGGTGGTCACGTGTCGAAATGTCAGCTGTTGCCGACATCAGCCGGCTGCATTCCCGTAAGTTATCTGAATACTGTATACTCCAGGAACAAGTCAGATGTCACATGGCAAAATATAATACAATTTCCGCGGTAAGATTTAATAAATTTGCATTACAACAGATTAAAATATACATTATAAATATTTTTAGCAATCAACTTTTTCTTTAATTTTAAACATCATTAAATTATAATTTAATTCGTATCGAACTACAGAGGATTCTTAAAACAATTCATATAATTTTATATAAATTATTTCGTTTCAGTAAGTACTGAAGGTGATAAACGTGACATTTATTTACATTACAAACAATTATAAACGTCATTTTACAACGACTGGTCACATTCAATTACAGTAATTTCTACATCTTTGGCACGGATAACAGCGGCGACTCATCCTGGCATGGAAGTAATGTGCCCTTGGTAGGTCGTTGGAGGGAGTTGGCACCACATCTGCACAGACAAGTTGGCCAAACCCCCAAATTTCCGCGGAGGGGGCGATGAGCTCTGACGCCACGTTCAATCATATCCCAGAGTTGTTCGATCGGGTTCAGATCTGGCTAGCTGGGGGGCAAGCACATCAATTAGAAGTCTCCACTGTGTACCTCGAGCCACTCCACCACACAACTGACCTAGTAATACGGCGCATTATCTTGCTGAAAAATGCCGCTGCCATCGAGAAACATGGTCGTCATGAACGGAGTGTGCGTGGTCTGCAATCAGCATACGACTCTCCTTGGCCGTCATGGTGCCCCGAACGAGCTCTACTGGACCCATGGATGTCGAGTTGAATGTTCCCCCAGAGCATAATGCAACCGCCGCAGCCGGCCGAAGTGGCCGTGCGGTTAAAGGCGCTACAGTCTGGAACCGCAAGACCGCTACGGTCGCAGTTTCGAATCCTGCCTCGGGCATGGATGTTTGTGATGTCCTTAGGTTAGTTAGGTTTAACTAGTTCTAAGTTCTAGGGGACTAATGACCTCAGCAGTTGAGTCCCATAGTGCTCAGAGCCGCCGCAACCGCCGCCAGCTTGTCTCCGTCATGCAGTACAGGTGTCAAGGAACTGTTACCCTGGAAGATGACAGGTTCGCGCCCTCCCATCGGCATGCTGAAGAAGGTATCGGGATTCATCAGAGCATGCAACGCTCTGACACTGCGCCAGCGTCCAGTGGTCACCTGCCGATTTCAGTCGTAGCTGCGGATGTGTTAACATTGGCACATACACGGTTCGTCAGCTGCGGAGGCCCATCGTTAGAAGTGCTCGGTCCACTGCGTGTTCATGCGCACCTGTACTCTGCCCAGCACTGAATTCTAATGTTAGTTTCGCCATAGTACGCCGCCTGTCCTGTTTTACCAGTCTGCTCAGCCTACGACGTCCGACATCTGTAATCTGTAATGAGGGGTCCCCGACGTCTGTACGCGGTTTCACCTTGTTTCCGCCAAGTGTTGAAGACACTCCCTGCACCACTCCTGGAACACCCAACAAGTCGTGCAGTTTCCGAATCGCTCGTTCCGAGCCTCCGCGCCGTCCAAATCTGTCCTGTGTCAGGTGGATCGCGCGCCTCCCATATTATACACACGAACAGCCACAGTTATTGACACTAAATGCACCGTGCGTGTGTCTGAGTAGGAGTCAACCCTCACCAGGTGAGGCTGCAATCGCCTGGACGGGGTAGTAGGTCGGTGGTCATAATGTTCTGGCTGATCAGTGTATACATCGAATTCAGTAGAACTGGATCGTGTGGCATACTAGAGAAATGTATCGTGTACTACAATACTTCACTCTCTATGTGTTAGGTTACACACTGGGTATGTGGATTCAGGACACATGGAACGACGCACTGCTAGTTCCGAGGACGAGCGTAAGGAGCGTTTCGGAGTATCAAAATACGGCCTCTCGGAGTGATGTTGGAATGGGGGCGCGCCGGTTTTTGCAGCCAGTGGGCGTGGAACAGCGTCGGGTACCGGGGCACCACCAGCGAGCGTAGCGTGGGATTAGCCGCCGCCCGCTCCAGCTGCGGTGCGTGACGTTGCGCGGCCGGTGGGGATAACCCAGAAAGACACACAGGCGCTCAAATATACTGCATATCCACACTGGCGGAGATTTCTTTCTCTCTCTAGAAACAGGTCAGCCGCCAAGTCGCTTCTCCGAAGCGAGTGTAGAATACGCACTTGGCTGCATTCAAGTTTACTGCTTTGACGTTTACTAAAAGGAAATTGAGATTACGTGACCGTTACCTTCTGTCCAGTGAAATCAGCACTGAGCTAACTGATTCTGTACCGCTGTGTGTGGTGTCAACACCGTACTACACTACTGGCAATTAAAATTGCTACACCACGAAGATGACGCGCTACAGACGCGAAATTTAACCGACAGGAAGAAGATGCTGTGATATGCAAATGATTAGCTTTTCAGAGCATTTCACGCAAGGTTGGCGCAGGTGGTGACACATAAAACGTGCTGACATGAGGAAAGCTTCCAACCGATTTCTCATACACAAACAGCAGTTGACCGGCGTTGCCTGGTGAAACGTTGTTGTGAAGCCTCGTGTAAGGAGGAGAAAATCACGTTTCCGACTTTGATAACGGTCGGATTGTAGCCTATCGCGATTGCGATTTGTCGTATCGCGACATTGCCGCTCGCGTTGGTCGAGATCCAATGACTGTTAGCAGAATATGGAATCGGTTGGTTCGGGAGGGTAAAATGGAACGCCGTGCTGGATCCCAACGGCATCTTATCCCCATGGCTGTAACGGATCGTGCTGCCACGTCTCGATCCCTGAGTTGACAGATGGGGACGTTTGCAAGACAACAACCATCTGCACGAACAGTTCGACGACGTTTGCAGGAGCATGGACTATCAGCTCGGAGACCGTGGCTGCGGTTACCCTTGACGCTGCATCATAGACAGGAGCGCCTGCGATGGTGTACTCAATGATGAACCTGGATGTACGAATGGCAAAACGTCCTTTCTTTGGATGAATCCAGGTTCTGTTTACAGCATCATGATGGTCGCATCCGTGTTTGGCGACATCGCGGTGAACGCACATTGGAAGCGTGTATTCGTCATTGCCATACTGGCGTATCACCCGGCGCGATGGCATGGGGTGCCACTGGTTACACGTCTCGGTCACTTTTTGTTCGCATTGACGGCACTTTGAACAGTGGACATTACATTTCAGATGTGTTAAGACCCGTGGCTCTACCCTTCATTCGATCCCTGCGAAACCCTACATTTCAGCAGCATAATGCACGACCGCATGTTGCAGGTCTTGTACGGGCCTTTCTGGATACACAAAATGTTCGATTGCTGCCCTGGCCAGCACATTCTCCAGATCTCTTAGCAATTGAAAACGTCTGGTCAATGGTGGCCGAGCAACTGGCTCGTCACAATACGCCAGTCACTACTCTTTATGAACTGTGGTATCGTGTTGAAGTTGCATGGGCAGCTGTACCTGTACACGCCATCCAAGTTCTGTTTGAATCAACGCCAGGCGTAACAAGTCCGTTATTACGGCCGGAGGCGGTTGTTCTGGGTACTGATTTCTCAGGATCTATGCATCCAAACTGCGTGAAAATGTAATCGCATGTCAGTTCTAGTATAATTATATTTGTCCAATGAATACCCGTTTATCATCTGCCTTTCTTCTTGGCGTAGCAATGTTAATGGCCAGTAGTGTATTAAGCGCCTTGTCTTAGGTCGTCAACCTGCAGTTGAACCGGTCTTCTTTAAAACGGCGCGATTCAAGAAAACCAACGTAGTATGAAATTTAAAAAAGAAAGTCTGTTTTAGAAGAAAAATACCAGGAAATAAGAAAGTCTGCTTATATGAACTAGTAGTATACGTGCCCATTGATTGACGTATACACTGTTACATGAATACAAATACGTACAATTTTGCTGACAGTTAATGTGTGAAATCATCCACCGTTTAAAAAAGAATTGGTCTCATAGGAAGAAGACAAAGAACAAAAGGTTGATATTTGGCCACATTAGTGTATAAAATGTTACAAAAACGACTCAGTCTCAGAAGACGAACATAGTACACGGAGGAGCCAAAGAAACTGGTACACCTGCCTAATTTTGTGCGTGAGCACGCAGAAGTGCCGCAACACGACGTGGCATGGACTCGACTAATGTCTGAAGTAGTGCTGGAGGGAACTGACACCATGAATCCTGCAGGGCTATCCATAAACCCGTAAGTGTACGTGGGGATACTTTTGAACAGCACATTGTAAGGCATCTTCATATTGTTCATGTCTGGAGAGTTTGGTGGCCAGTGAAATGTTTCAACTCAGAAGAGTGTTCCTGGAGCCACTCTGTAGCAATTCTCGACGTGTAGGGTGTCCCATTGTCCTGCTGGAATTGCCAAAGTCAGTCGCAATGCACAATGACCATGAATGCATGCAGGTGATCAGACAGGATGCTTACGTAAATGTCACCTGTCGGAGTCGTATCCTAGATATTATTCTAGATACGTATCAGCGATCCCATATCACTCCAACTGCACACGCCCCACACCATTACAGTGCCTGCACCAGCTTGAACAGTCTCCTGTTGACATGCAGGATCCATGGATTCATGAGGTTGTCTCCACACCTGTACATGTTCATCTCCTCCATGCAATTTGAAACGAGACTCGTCCGACCAGGCAACATGTTTCCAGTGATCAACAGTCCAGTCTCGGTGTTGACGGGCCCAGGCGAGGCGTAAAACTTCGTTTCGTGCAGTAATCAAGGGTCGGGTCCGAAAACCCATATCGATGATGTTTCGTTGAATGGTTGGTACGCTGACACTTGTTGATAGGCCAGCATTGAAATCTGGAGCAATTTGCGGAAGGACTGCACTTGTGTCACGTCGAACGATTCTCTTCAGTCGTCGTCAGTGCCGTTCATGCAGGATCTTTTTTCCAGCCGTAGCGATGTCGGAGATTTGATGTGATTTCTAATATTCACGGTACACTCGTAAAATGGTCATACAGGAAAATCCTCACTTCATTGCTGCATCGGAGGTGCTGTGTCCCATCAGACGCGTGCCGATCGTAACACCACGTTGAAACTCACTTCGATCTTGATAACCTGCCATTGTAGCAGCAGTAGCCGATGTAACAACTGCGCTAGACACTTGTTGTCATACATCGACGTTGCCGACCGCTACACCGCATTCTGCCTGTTTAGATATCTCTGTATTTGAATACGCATGCCTACACCAGTTTCTTTGGCGCTTCAGTGTATTTTTAAACTTGCAAAAGAAACGTGTAGAAATATTGAAAAAGGTGTATACAATTCAAGTCTTCTCACTTGTTATGGACTGTTCCTCATTATCATCAGGTGTTGCACTTCTGACAGTAATCCATCTCAAAAGTTCCTCGTAGAACTGAATATGCTCGTTTCGAACGTACTGCTGCATCTTTTCTAATTCTTGAAAGTTCTGCACTTTTATTGGCACCCGTCCTGTTAGGTAGGCGGGGTTTATTGGTGGAGGAACAGCGTCTTGCTAATGTGCCATGAAGAATGTGTGACTCACTAACCCGTTGATACACGTCAGACCTTTGATGAACCCAACTCTGACATTCGAATACACTACGTGAAAGAAACTACTGATTGCAAAGTCACATCTTGACATGCTCCTTGTTTCTTCAGAAATTGGGGTCCGCTTATAATTTGACCACCATCCTTTAAAATCCAAAATGCCAGATGTGTCAACTTCTGTAACTATATATTTTCCAGGTTTTGTACTACTTAGTATAATGTGCTGTGTTATCCGATGAACAGTGAATATCCTGTCATTCTGTCGAAGTTTCTTTGAAATGGTACCAAAATCTCGATCGCATGGTAAATAGCTGTGTCCTCTCACAGAGAAAAACTGTTGAATAAATTTGAAACGACCTGGGAACTGTCAGTGAAAGTAGGAGTCTAGATAGGGTTTGGTTTTGTTCTGTCCCTTGCAATTATCACACAACAATCGAAGCTCTGTGACGTTTCTTGGGGATAGACTTCATATACTCAAATAAAAAGAAACAGACTTCAATGGCACTCTTTCCATCGGCTCCTTCATGATAAAAATACAAAGTGCTTGACTCCTTTTTTATGTCCTGAATGTTTGCACTCAGCAGACCATTACCAACTGTTCACTTTTGAAAGGGCGCGTTTCTGTGACTTACGCCCGTTTAAAACAAGATGTGAATTTCAGTTCCACGTTACTAGGCAACCGAACGTGTTACAGATTCCCTGTTAAACACAAATAATAAATCTACTTTCATAATATATGAACCAGTATAAAACGCGACGTAGCCAAAGTAGTGAGTTAAAGCCCCCTTTTAAAAAAGACCGATTCAGCTCTTCTGAAAGCCACGGAAATGTTTGATTTTCTAAGCTACACGATAGCTGAATTTCTTGTCGAGAGCCGCGTTGTCTCAGGCACCTTGCCACGGTTCGCGGAGCTCGCCCCGTCGGAGGTTCGAGGCCTCACTCGGGCATGGGTTTGTGTTTTGTCCTTAGCAAAGTTAGTTTAAGTTAAATTATGTATGTAAGCCTAGGCACCGATGACCTCAGCAGTTTGGTCCCATAGGAACTTACCACAAATTTTCAATAAACTTCGGAATGATGCCTGTCACATGATCAGGATATAAATGCGGGCACTTATCTGGAAAATAGATTGGTGCACATGTTTTTCCATATGTTCAGTAACTATGCTGTATTTTGCATACATTTGTGTATTTTTTTACTTGTGTAGTAAAACTTGTTTCATTCGAGTTTTCGTTTCCATATGTCGTAAGCGATATGACCGTCCAAAAATTTTGTTATCGTAGACAATCTTGAAAAAGACTTGCACTACACTTGGTAAAATTTCAGAGACGCCAGGAGCATAAGATCATAAGTTTTTGTTGTAACAGAAAAAGTTATTTACGTCTTTTTTCGTGAGTACTTTAAAGTCATTGCTTCAGTTTATGACGGCTGCAACATTCGAATAACTGTTGTTTGCTGCTTTCTGTTACAACTTATTCTTTGAGATTAAAATGTGTGAATTACAGGTAAAAAGACCTGTAATTGCATGCGAAAAAGTAGTTATTAACTCTAAATTACAGCTTCAAATTGTGACAGGACCCCTTTGAAGGAAAAATAAAAAGCTTAAAGTGTAAATTACTCTATGGAATAATGTTCGTATTCTTGTGTAAATGGCTAGTCATTTCTCAAAATCGCGATCTACACTCCTGGAAATTGAAATAAGAACACCGTGAAGTCATTGTCCCAGGAAGGGGAAACTTTATTGACACATTCCTGGGGTCAGATACATCACATGATCACACTGACAGAACCACAGGCACATAGACACAGGCAACAGAGCATGCACAATGTCGGCACTAGTACAGTGTATATCCACCTTTCGCAGCAATGCAGGCTGCTATTCTCCCATGGAGACGATCGTAGAGATGCTGGATGTAGTCCTGTGGAACGGCTTGCCATGCCATTTCCACCTGGCGCCTCAGTTGGACCAGCGTTCGTGCTGGACGTGCAGACCGCGTGAGACAACGCTTCATCCAGTCCCAAACATGCTCAATGGGGGACAGATCCGGAGATCTTGCTGGCCAGGGTAGTTGACTTACAACTTCTAGAGCACGTTGGGTGGCACGGGATACATGCGGACGTGCATTGTCCTGTTGGAACAGCAAGTTCCCTTGCCGGTCTAGGAATGGTAGAACGATGGGTTCGATGACGGTTTGGATGTACCGTGCACTATTCAGTGTCCCCTCGACGATCACCAGTGGTGTACGGCCAGTGTAGGAGATCGCTCCCCACACCGTGATGCCGGGTGTTGGCCCTGTGTGCCTCGGTCGTATGCAGTCCTGATTGTGGCGCTCACCTGCACGGCACCAAACACGCATACGACCATCATTGGCACCAAGGCAGAAGCGACTCTCATCGCTGAAGACGACACGTCTCCATTCGTCCCTCCATTCACGCCTGTCGCGACACCACTGGAGGCGGGCTGCACGATGTTGGGGCGTGAGCGGAAGACGGCCTAACGGTGTGCGGGACCGTAGCCCAGCTTCATGGAGACGGTTGCGAATGGTCCTCGCCGATACCCCAGGAGCAACAGTGTCCCTAATTTGCTGGGAAGTGGCGGTGCGGTCCCCTACGGCACTGCGTAGGATCCTACGGTCTTGGCGTGCATCCGTGCGTCGCTGCGGTCCGGTCCCAGGTCGACGGGCACGTGCACCTTCCGCCGACCACTGGCGACAACATCGATGTACTGTGGAGACCTCACGCCCCACGTGTTGAGCAATTCGGCGGTACGTCCACCCGGCCTCCCGCATGCCCACTATACGCCCTCGCTCAAAGTCCGTCAACTGCACATACGGTTCACGTCCACGCTGTCGCGGCATGCTACCAGTGTTAAAGACTGCGATGGAGCTCCGTATGCCACGGCAAACTGGCTGACACTGACGGCGGCGGTGCACAAATGCTGCGCAGCTAGCGCCATTCGACGGCCAACACCGCGGTTCCTGGTGTGTCCGCTGTGCCGTGCGTGTGGTCATTGCTTGTACAGCCCTCTCGCAGTGTCCGGAGCAAGTATGGTGGGTCTGACACACCGGTGTCAATGTGTTCATTTTTCCATTTCCAGGAGTGTATTTGGGGGGGGGGGGGGGTGGTTAGAAACCGCCTGAAAACTTGTAAGTGTATTGCAGGGTAGGCTGTGCTGAGAACTAATTGCTAATAAAAAAATTCGATATCTTGATCCGTTTCCGAGTTATTTAGCATTGAAGTTAGCCAATCAGATTCAAGGGGCCCACGAGATACAGTTAGTTCCAGTGGTTCTCACGGAGTAGATGATAGCCCACGAGATTGTTCAGCCTTTGTCTCGATCTTCACTACCGTCCCATGTCCAATTTGTGCACTTCTCTCTTGTTCGGTTTTAGGAAACTAAGCGAAGGACACGCTCGGTTGCACAGTCTGTGGAGGGCCGCTTGAATCTGCGTGCGCAACGGCTGTTTGGCTAACGTAAATGAATTAACTCGGAGCAACGTACCGAATTTTTTCTTAACAATTATTTCTCAGCACAACCTACCCTGCAACGCCTTACAAGCTTTTCAGAGTGTTCCTTACCTCTCCGGTAATGAGCAGACGATAAACTGGTTCAGGAGGAAGATAGTTTAGAATTCATTAGGTATTACCATCTGCCAACAACTCTGCCGCATTTTCGACTGGCTGGTTGGCTTACGTCATTTCGTACCTGATCTGCGAGTCGGTGTTCCCAAATTTGACATGGGTAACACAAAGCTATTTTAACTTATTTAAAATGCAAATACACTCATGTTCAGAAAAAGCACAAAATTTTGAACGACTAGAGATAGGACGTTCATATTCAAAGGACATGAACATTAGTATGTTCTGCAGAAATAATTAATGTTTGAACAGTGTCGGCCCGCGGGTTCAAGGTCAACAGCGATACCGCGGCGCAACACCACCCACCGGTAAAATGTGCCTGCGGCTCTCATTGTCTACAAGCCGAAGGTAATGCCTCAGTGTGACTTGAGCAGAAGTCCAGGAGGTCTCGCAGTCGTTGCGCGAACCATGCCGTCAAATCTACATCTACATCTACATTTAGCCCGCATCTCGTGGTCGTGCGGTAGCGTTCTCGCTTCCCACGCCCGGGTTCCCGGGTTCGATTCCCGGCGGGGCCAGGGATTTTCTCTGCCTCGTGATGGCTGGGTGTTGTGTGATGTCCTTAGGTTAGTTAGGTTTAAGTAGTTCTAAGTTCTAGGGGACTGATGACCATGGATGTTAAGTCCCATACTCCTCAGAGCCATTTGAACCATTTGAACATCTACATTTATACTCCGCAAGCCACCCAACGGTGTGTGGCGGAGGTCACTTTACGTGCCATTGTCATTACCTCCCTTTCCGGTTCCAGTCGCGTATGGTTCGCGGGAAGAACGACTGCCGGAAAGCCTCCGTGCGCGCTCGAATCTCTCTAATTTTACGTTTGTGATCTCCTCTGGAGGTATAAGTAAGGGGAAGCAATATATTCGATACCTCATCCAGAAACGCAACCTCTCGAAACCTGGACAGCAAGCTACACCGCGATGCAGAGCACCTCTCTTGCAGAGTCTGCCACTTGAGTTTGCTAAACATCTCCGTAACGCTATCACGCTTACCAAATAACCCTGTGACGAAACGCGCCGCTCTTCTTTGGATCTCCTCTATCTCCTTCCACTTCAAATCGTTCCGCACAACTGCTCCCAGATATTTTACAGAGGTAACTGCTACCAGTGTTTGTTCCGCTATCATATAATCATACAATAAAGGATCCTTCTTTCTATGTATTCGCAATACATTACATTTGTCTATGTTAAGGGTCAGTTGCCACTCCCTGCACCAACTGCCTATCCGCTGCAGATCTTCCTGCATTTCGCTGCAATTTTCTACTGCTGCAACTTCACTGTATACTGCAGCATCATCCGCGAAAAGCCGCATGGAACGTCCGACACTATCTACCAGGTCATTTATATATATATTGTGAAAAGCAATGGTCCCATAACAATCCCCTGTGGCACGCCAGAGGTTACTTTAACGTCTGTAGACGTCTCTCCATTGAGAACAACATGCTGTGTTCTGTTTGCTAAAAACTCTTCAATCCAGCCACACAGCGAGTTTGAAACAGGGCGCATTATTATCATGAGAGAATGTGACGCATTCATCCGGGAAATTGCTGCTCGTGTGGGACGAAGTGTTTCCGCAGAGAATAGGTGCGTGCAGTATGGTTCACCGAAGGCTGTAGAACACGACGAGATGTGTCAGGTAGCTCTATCCAGACCATCCCCCGAGAAGATCGACACCTCATCCGAATGGCAGTGCAGGACAGATCTGGGTCCCCCTCGGCTCTGGTGCAACAGTGGAACAGTGGAACACATCGTACGCTATCAGGGATGACAGCCCGTCGCCATTTATTACGACACTGATTACGTGCGCGTCATCCATTTCTCCGTCTACCTTTGGCGAATGTGCAAAACGTGGTAGACGGCAATGGCGTATGGAACGGAGCCACTGGGGACAAGAATGGCATCAGATGCGTCATTGGATGAATCAAGGTTTTGTTTGTTGAAATTAATGGCCAGATTGTGGTTCACCGCAGAGAACGGATGCGGCATCGTATTGGCGGCATTCGCACAAGACATACACCGCCAACTCAAGGCCTTATGGTTTGGGGTGCTATTGGGTACAACCAGAAATCACAGTTGCTGAGTGTCCAGGGCACTGTGACCAGTGTGAGCTACGTGAATGACGTCCTTCGATCTGTAGCCTTACTCTTTCTGCACAACACCCAATTTTCCAGCAAGACAATGCACGACCACATGTTGTTACACGAATACATGGCTTCTTGATGTCACAGGACGTCAGCCTTTTGCCCTGGCCCGCTAGATCACCAGACTTATAGCCAATCGAAAATGTGTGGGACATGGTGAAAAGACGGGTGCAGTGCTGTGACACAACGCCAACCACCACAGATGAATTTTGGAATCAGGTGAATGGATGGCTACACTACAGGACACCATTCGCGCGTTATACGTGTTGATGCCATCACGTAGTCCATAGCGCACCCTGTACCTACTAGGCAATAGGACACACACTGGACCAAGGTGACCGAAATGCTAATCATTTCTGCAGAACGTACTAATGTACGTGTCCTGTGAATATGAACGTCTTATCTCTAGTCGTTTAAGGTGTGCGTGCACATGGGGGTGTTTTAGGCTAGGTAGTAGTGCGAGGCGTCCTGGTGAACACTCACCAGTCGGCGTGCAGGCACGGAAATCAGGACGCGCTCAGTGTAAAGACACTTCAGCTATCAAGATATTAGCAGTAAATTTTCAGAGTGTTCGGAATAAAGTTCCTGAATTTACTGCCCTCCAGGAAGCCTGTGGCGCTCAAATTATCGTGGGAACTGAGGCCTGACTGATCCCTGAGATAGGAAGTTCTGAAATATATAGTGAGGGTTGGAACGTGTATCGGAAAGACAGATTAGACACCGTAGGAGGTGGTGTCTCCATTGCAGTTGACAAAAATATTGTGTCTACTGAGGTCGAAGTAGAGTGTGACTGTGAAGTTATCTGGATACGTTTAACAGGGCTAGGGGAAATAAGGTTAATTGTGGGGTGTTATTACCGGCCACCAGGTTCCACCGTGACAGTTCTAGAATCATTCAAAGGGAGTCTACATTCTGTATCGCAGAAGTACCCGGATCATGCTATATTAGTCGGAGGCGACTTCAACCTACCTAGTATAGACTGGGATGTCTATGGATTCATTACAGGTGGTACAGACAAGCCGTCGTGTGAATTACTTTTGAACACATTATCCGAAAACTGTCTTGAGCAACTAAATCGACAGCCAACGCGTAATGGAAGTATTTTAGATCTGGTTGCCACGAACAGACCAGACCTCATCGACGGTGTCAGTGTTGAGACTAGGATTAGTGATCATGATGTTGTCATTACGACTATGGTTACGAAAGTTAAAAAGTCGGACAAGAAGGCTAGGAGAGTGTTCTTACTAGAAAGAGCAGATAAGCAGTTGTTAGCATCCCACTTAGTAAATGAATCGACTTCATTTACTTCCGGTACCATGGATGTGGAAGAATTATGGGCAAATTTTAAACACATTGTAAATCACGCATTGGACAAGTATGTGCCGAAAAAGTGGGTTACGGACGGAAAAGACCCACCGTGATTTAACAGCGCACTTCGAAGATGCTCAGGAAGCAAAGGCAGTTGCACTCGCGGTACAAGAAAGGGAGGATGAGGACAGGCAAAAGTTAGTAGAGGATTCGTGCTGCTGTAAAAAGAGCAATGCGCGAAGCATTCAATCACTACCACCGTTGTAACTTAGCAAAAGATCTTGCTGAAAACCCAAGGAAATTCTGGTCTTACGTAAAATCGGTAAGCGGGTCGAAGGCTTCCATCCAGTCACTCACTGATCGGTCTGGCCTGGCAACGGAAGACAGCAAAACGAAAGCTGAAATTTTAAATTTAGCATTTGAGAAATATTTCACACAGTAGGATCGTACAAATATACCGCCGTTTGAGTCTCGTACAGATTCCCGTATGGAGGACATAGTGAAGCAGCTGAATGGGTTGAAAATAAATAAATCGCCAGGTCCTGATGGGATTCCAATTCGGTTTTACAGAGAGTACTCTACTGCATTGGCTCCTTACTTAGCTTGCATTTATCGCGAATCTCTTGCCCAACGTAAAGTCCAGAGCGACTGGAAAAAAGCGCAGGTGACGCCTGTATAAGAAGGGTAGAAGGACGGATCCTCAAAATTACAGACCAATATCCTTAACATCGGTTTGTTGCAGGATTCTCGAACATATTCTCAGTTCGAATATAATGAATTTCCTTGAGACAGAGAAGTTGCTGTCCATGCGTCAGCACGGCTTTAGAAAGCATCGCTCCTGCGAAACGCAACTCGCCCTTTTTTCACATGATATCTTGCGAACCATCGATAAAGGGTATCAGACGGATGCCATATTCGTTGACTTCCGGAAAGCGTTTGACTCCGTGCCCCCCTACACACTCCTAACTAAGGTACGAGCATATGGGATTCGTTCCCAAGCATGTGAGTGGCTCGAAGACTTCTTAAGTAATAGAACCCAGTACGTTGTCCTCGATGTTGAGTGTTCATCGGTGGTGAGGGTATCATCTGGAGTGTGGTAGGTCCGCTGTTTTCTATCTACATAAACGATCTTTTGGATAGGGTGGATAGCAATGTGCGGCTGTTTGCTGATGATGCTGTGGTGTACGGGAAGGTGTCGTCGTTGAGTGGCTGTAGGAGGATACAAGATGACTTGGACAGGATTTGTGATTGGCGTAAAGAATGGCAGCTAACTCTAAATATAGATAAATGTAAATTAATGCAGATGAATAGGAAAAAGAATCCCGTAATGTTTGAATACTCCATTAGTAGTGTAGCGCTTGACACAGTCACGTCGATTAAATATTTGGGCGTAACATTGCAGAGCGATATGAAGGTAGACAAGCATGTAATGGCAGTTGTGGGGAAGGTGGATAGTCGTCTTCGGTTTATTGGTAGAATTTTGGGAAGATGTGGTTCATCTGTAAAGGAGACCGCTTATAAAACACTAATACGACCTATTCTTGAGAACTGCTCGAGCGTTTGGGATCCCTATCAGGTCGGATTGAGGGAGGACATAGAAGCAATTCAGAGGCGGGCTGCTAGATTTGTTACTGGTAGGTTTGATAATCGCGCGAGTGTTACGGAAATGCTTCAGGAACTCGGGTGGGAGTCTCTAGAGGAAAGGAGGCGTTCTTTTCGTGAATCGCCACTCAGGAAATTTAGAGAACCAGCATTTGAGCCTGACTGCAGTACGATTTTACTGCCGCCAACTTACATTTCGCGGAAAGACCTCAAAGATAAGATAAGAGAGATTCGGGCTCGTACAGAGGCATATAGGCAGTCATTTTTCCCTCGTTCTGTTTGGATGTGGAACAGGGAGAAAAGATGCCAGTTGTGGTACGAGGTACCCTCCGCCACACACCGTATGGTGGATTGCGGAGTATGTATGTAGACGTAGATGTAGATGTTTTTCTGAATATGAATGAACAAATTTAATCACAATTGTCGGATGTGAGTATAGCTTTGTTTACGTACATACCGTCGGTGAGTATGTAAATGACTCGGGTTCCATTCTCTGTAAGATGTAGAAAACTGCCACCAGAGTGCATAAGTGTTGTTAGCAGGCAAAAGGCGTTAACAGTGTCAGATGTTGAGCCATCACTGTGAAGGACAAGGAGATGCAGCGTACTCGTATGAGATCAGTAATCAGCACCCGAGAGACTTTGAAAGGGCTCTCATTGTAATTCTCCATTTGGTCGGCTTGTCAACTCATGCAGTATTTAGAATGGTGGGCCATTCTCGTCCAGGTTCCCGTCGACCACGTCTGCCCAGCATGTGGGAGGATCGCCGTATTGTACACCAAGCATATTGTAACTCCTTCACGTCTGCGCCTGCCATCCGGCAACAAGTGATGGACTCGCTGCAACAATTTGTATCATTTCGCACCATTGGTCGGAGAACAGCAGCAGTCGGACTAGGGAGTTACCGTCTGATGCCTGGGCTTCTTTCTACACCACAATACAAGTGGCTGCCTTTGGAGTGTGCCAGCATCGGGGATAATAGTCTGCCGATGAGTGACGCGGCGATGTGTTCCGGTGCGAGTCATGTTTCTACTGTACCAAAAGGAGCGTGGCAACGACACAGGGAGAGGTACCGTTCTTACAATGTTTTGGATATGGTATGGGGAATTCAGGTCACAGCAGGTAACGATTAAAGAAATTCTAACGGCACAGCGATACGTCACGAACATCCTGCGTCCTCATGCGTTACCTCTCATGCGACAGTACCATGGTGGTACGTTTCAGCAGGACAACGGTCGTCCACACACTGGAACATGTCTCTGTGAACAGTCTGAGGTACTCCCCTGGCCAGTAACATCCACAGATCTGTCTCCGATAGAATGTTTCAGACCACCTCCGAAGTCAACTCTGTTTAGTGCCTTTTATCCAGGTTGTCAAGGACCAGTTCCAACAATTGCGCACGAGACTGGTTCAGGAGAAGATACATCGGCTTTGTTACAACCTCCCCAATATGCCAGGCCAGAGAGGATGCAACCTCGCACTGAAGACTCGGCTGATACTGCCAAGTTTTTTGTAAATGTGACTCGATTTTACAAGCACTGAAATAACATCACATACCCCATCAAACCGTGAGGTTTTACTTGTTCCTTCTCGCCTTCCGGGTGCTACACTTTTTTTTATCAGCAGTGTACAATTTATAAAAAAGCAAACTTTTCTAGACCGTTCTTTCTGAACTCTGTGGATTACACATATCTCCTACTGATTTTGGGAATTTTTCTGTATTGGATACCTCTTTTGTTCAGTAATCCTTCTGAACTCAATTTTCCAGACCGTGTCTTCTCGTTCTGATCGTCAATCAACTGATTGTCCGAGATGGAGTATCTGATGTAGACTACTTGATCAAAAGAATCCTGGCACCCCAGTGTAATGATTAAGTGATCTCTAGATGTCACGGGAAGCGGAGTGCCCAGTGAACGGAGGTGAAGACTGTTGTGTTGCTGGTACGGAAGTAGTGACACCAGAATGGGTTAGGCAGGCCATCTCAGTAAGTTCGAACATGGACTAACCACTGAGTGTCATCTGTGTAACTAACACATCAGG
This sequence comes from Schistocerca nitens, assembly GCF_023898315.1. Taxonomy (NCBI): domain Eukaryota; kingdom Metazoa; phylum Arthropoda; class Insecta; order Orthoptera; family Acrididae; genus Schistocerca; species Schistocerca nitens. The sequence goes on along the minus strand of NC_064623.1, from coordinate 140,971,032 downwards.
AAATTTTGTGTCTTTCAACAGTTGCTCGAGTCGACTGTTGTCATTTTGAAGTGGAAATGTGAAGGAACAGCTTACAGGTCAACCGAGATCTCATCTACTGACGGGCTGGGGCCGCCGAGAATTTCGAGATGTGGCTGTGAAAAGTCGTGCGAAATTGGCTGAAGAAGTCACTTGTGAATTCCAAAGTTCTGCCAGAATCCATCTAGCGCAATGACTGTACGTCGGAGGTTAAGTATAGGGCGGTAGAACGGTCGTGCAGCTTTCGGTAAGCCACACATGTCTGTAGTTAGCACTGAGAGATGCTTGAGGTTAGAGTAATGAGCGGTGCCTTTGGGCAGGACCTGCCTGGATAGGCTTCAGACTGCCTGCCCCTTCACTCTGCGCTGGCAGATACTGGTTTAGCTGACAAAAGCAGCGTCGACTAAACACCTACCACGCAAAGGCCACATAACTCCAGTAGTCCATGGGCAGCAGCTGAAAGTTAGTTAAACTATCGAGTGCGGCAGGGAAAAGATCCTGCAAGAAAGAGCTCAACGACGACTGAAGATAATCGTTCAACGTGACAGATGTGCAGGCCTTCCGCAAATTATGACAGATTTCAATGATGGGCTATCAACAAGTGTCAGCGTGCGTACCATTCAACGAAACTTCATCGATACGGGCTTTAGGAGCCGAAGACCCACTCGTGTACCCTTGATGACGGCACGACGCAAACCATTACGCCTCGCCAGGGCCCGTCAATATCGACTGTTGATGACTATAAAAATGTTGCCTGATCGGACGAGTCTCCTTTCACGTTGTATCGAACGGATGGACGTTAACGGATACGGGGACAACCTCATGAACCTATGGAGCCTGCATGTCAGCAGGGGACTGTTCAAGCTGGTGGAGGCTGTATAATGGCGTGGGACGTGTGCAGTTGGAGTGATATGGGCGCCCTGACAAGTCTAGATACGACTTTGACAGGTGAAACGTACGTAAGCATCTTGTCCGATCACCTGCATCTATTCGTGTCCATTGTGCATTCCAACGGACTTGGGCAATTCTAAGAGGACAATACGACGCGCAACACGTCCAGAATTGCTACAGTGTGGCTCCAGGAACACTTTTCTGACTTTAAACACTTCCGCTGGCCACCAAACTCCCCAGACACGAACATTAGTGAACATATCTGGGATCCCTTGCAACGTGCTGTTCAGAAGAGATGTCAACCCCTCGTACTCTTACGGATTTAGGGACAGCCCTGTAGGATTCATGGTGACAGTTCCCTCCAGCACTACTTCAGACATTAGTCGAGTCCATGCCACGTCCTATTACAGTAGTTCTGCGTGCTTGCGGGGGCCTTACACGAAATTAGGCAGGTGTACCAGTTTCTTTGGCTCTTCAGTGTATTAACTCTAATTTACGGCCATACAGACTTCAAAAGAGTGATGGAATAGTGACACCGTAAGTTTTGTTGTTTATTATAAATCTTCACAAAAAACGAGTGTGACACGAACATGTTTTAAGTTTACTTTAATTTACGTCTATGGTCACAATATTTTCTGTTTAACAGATTACCGGTTTCTGTTAAACAGAAAAGATTGTGACCATAGACGTAAATTAAAGGAAACTTATTACATATACGGGTCACTGTGTTTTTTCGCGACGATGCCGCAGCTTGTGACGAACATGTTTAATAAGTTCCTATTGACTGACAAATTACTACAAGAACATGAAACAGCTACGAGTAACTAGGGGTGGCTGATACTCAAGACAAGGAATCGATAGGCACGTTACTACATTAGTTGCACAATGATCCGTTTCCGCGATCTGGTGACAGCGATTGCTAAAATTTGAGTTCATAAAGTTACGCACGCCAGAAGGGCGTCTCGCCCCTATTCACGCCGAATCTGATTGCAGATCTTACCTTTTTCTTTAACAGCATCTCTGTATTGTCCACCAGTGCTGCTGTCAGCGGCTACTGACTCAGACGATGCCTGTGAATCCCGAAAAAATACCTAATGCAAACCTTACATTGGGCTCCTGTTGCAGCTGCAATGCGAAATGACTACTTCCGACACCGAATTCTGCAAGCGGAATTTGAAGTGATTCTCACACTAGAAGTGGACGAAGTCACTTTAGCTCCTCCTGTGTTCCCTCGTAGCATTCGCCCCTTCTTCGAGAGCCAGTCCTAGCCTCTGATGAACAATCGTCCAATAACAAGTGTCAATTTTCCTGGAGCCTCCTACCACTTCTCAATTATTTTCCACAGCTGCTACGTCAGACCAGATTGACCAATCAAATTCTCGAATTTTGGTGCCCAGAGCCCTACAGCTTAAGAAAGGAATATGTTTTGGCTCAATCCTGTCCGTGCCTGAAAGGAGTGCGTTAGCATGTTGTTTCCTAGGACCCTCCAAAGTTACCTATCTGCTTTATATATATATGAGGGACAAGTTACAGTTATTTTTGGGATGAGAAAGTTGCAGACTCACGCCTATGGAATCGTCACACCTCGTCCGCCGTGTTCTGCCGACAGTATAGAGCCGTAAATACGTGCAGCTTTCACAGAGCCTACGTAGTGTCTACCGGCATATTGCCCTCCTGTTGGCAGACTGGTGTCGCCTCCTCTGTATTCTCCAAGGCTCATTGTTGCCAGCCTTCCGGGGCCTTTACTGTACTTAACAACTCCCTCACTGAGAATGTGGGAGCAGCCGTCATATCGTGCAGGATTCCGTCTGGACGGCCACGACGATATCTGCTATCTACATTGTGTCGACTCGCGATGGGCGTCCCTTCAACCTGTCCGGTACACTCAACAGCCTTCGGCGAATGCTGTCCTACCTGTCGGCGTCACCTTTTACGACATGCGTTAAGTTAACGGTGCCCTTTTGCCTGCTTTGATCTGCTGTCTGTCTCTGAAATTGCCATCCCAGCCAAACGTAATCCTCAAGAAATAAAACACCTACAAGTACTTCGTGTATTGGCAGTCACTATCAGATAATCTTTAATAAAAATAAAGGAATGTGCTATATATCGATAATGTTGAGAGGCACCCACATGCCTTGCTCATACTGTGGCTTCAAGCAGCCAGGCCTGCAAGATGAGTGGTCTGCCAAGCGAGTGGATTTGTTGTTATTTCTCGAGTAATATCAATGACTGATTATGAGCTCTAGTACCCACAATTAAGCTACAAATTATTCTCCTGTTTGAATATTACGCAACGGAAATGGATAACGCACATTGACTATTAGTAATTTACACAACTCTGATTGTTCACTACGCTCTGGCTATACCACATTTTCTTTCTCACCCAACGGCTTTGACCAACACGTGGCCATCGTACTGAATATGAATGGCGCACACATTATAAATTCTGGGTATCATGACTACACACTATTTGAAGAACAAGGCCACCAATCTTTTTCTTTTCACTATCTTTTTTATTCTGATAAATTCTATTATGATTCAAAGATAACCTAAACACACCATTACATTTTATACAACAATTACACATGAGAAACTCCGCCCAGTGCGCATGGCTTTACATTGGTGATTCTCTATCTTATGGTCTCGTAATAATCTAACGCTTCAGTGCACTTTCTGGATAGGATGATGGATCTTTTGCTATATCTCACACTTCGACTCTTACAACCATCAGGAAAATTTACTCCAGACCGAGCGGTACAAAAAGGAACATGCATAACCCACTGCCTCTGAACCTATCTTGCTACTCTCCCATGCAAACCACACATACTTATATTACATGAAACACATCACACTGGCAACATACAATACAACACCAAGAATAGTCACAACGTTAGAATCACATCACTTTCAGCTTTCCCATTTCAATCAGTATTCATCCCAGTTTCACACGACACTGCCCCACTTCGTAACTTTTCTTTCCTACTACAAACTCTGGAGGAGTTATGCACGTCTTCCTGTGCAATGCAAGCCAAGTGGCGTTGCTGGATTGACAGCTGACTCATCTTGCATCTCTCTCAGAGTATTAGAGTTCGAATCCAGCGTCACACAGAAACATAACACGCAAAGTAATATTAAGAACATATTCGTCACACACGCGAGTCCTCAACCCTTTGTCTCGACAAGATATGATGAGGGGAAGGCTATTAAAAATTTTCTCGTAACTTCCCACAGTCCAGGATATTTTTAGGGTAATTCTGCCTGCAGCCAAAATGTGTGATAGCCTTTTTCAAGTTTCACCTTCAGCTCCTCATTGTTGCTAATCTCAAGTAGCTCCTCTTGTAATGCCACATTCGCCACTTCCATTTCATCAAATGGATTTATGATCCATGGTGGTAGTTCCATCATCAGAATATCTTCAAATCTATTTTTAAGTCATCATGCAGGGTAATTAATGTTGAGCATATATCTGAATATCCTCATCAAGACTTTCTGCTTGTGACAAGTTTGGAAACTGGGAGAATTCGTGCCGACTAATATTTTGCTTCATAAATTTCAATTTACCAAGAAAATCCAAAATTACACCCTTTGTCTGTATTAAATTTATGCTGTCCTCTTGTAACTGCAAGTTAACGTCATTAAATTTGTTGAACAAATCTGTAGGCAATATCTCCCTTAAATTTTATCGGATTTTCTTTTAAATCTGGAACTTTAGTGCCCAGAAATTCTATAACTGATTTTAAAACTGAGTAAAATAATGATGAAGATGCACCTTTCGACAACCAGCGCACTTCAGTATGTAAGAGCAATCGTTGGAAATAATCATTTTCATCGCACAATAGAGCAAAGAAACTGGTATTCAACACATTGCTTCTTATTTTTTTAACTGCGTTAACCACAACCAGTTTCTTCCCCCATGAACCATGGACTTTGCCGTTGGTGGGGAGGCATGCGTGCCTCAGCGATACAGATGGCCGTGCCGTAGGTGCTACCACAACGGAGGGGTATCTGTTGAGAGGCCAGACAAACATGTGGTTCCTGAAGAGGGGCAGCAGCCTTTTCAGTAGTTGCAGGGGCAACAGTCTGGATGATTGACTGATCTGGCCTTGTAACATTAACCAAAACGGCCTTGCTGTGCTGGTACTGCGAACGGCTGAAAGCAAGGGGAAACTACAGCCGTAATTTTTCCCGAGGACATGCAGCTTTACTGTATGATTAAATGATGATGGCGTCCTCTTGGGTAAAATATTCCGGAGGTAAAATAGTCCCCCATTCGGATCTCCGGGCGGGGACTACTCAGGAGGACGTCGTTACCAGGAGAAAGAAAACTGGCATTCTACGGATCGGAGCGTGGAATGTCAGATCCCTTAATCGGGCAGGTAGGTTAGAAAATTTAAAAAGGGAAATGGATAGGTTAAAGTTAGATATAGTGGGAATTAGTGAAGTTCGGTGGCAGGAGGAACAAGACTTTTGGTCAGGTGATTACAGGGTTATAAATACAGAATCAAATAGGGGTAATGCAGGAGTAGGTTTAATAATGAATAAAAAAATAGGAGTGCGGGTTAGCTACTACAAACAGCATAGTGAACGCATTATTGTGGCCAAGATAGACACAAAGCCCATGCCTACTACAGTAGTACAAGTTTATATGCCAACTAGCTCTGCAGATGATGAAGAAATTGATGAAATGTATGACGAGATAAAAGAAATTATTCAGGTAGTGAAGGGAGATGAAAATTTAATAGTCATGGGTGACTGGAATTCGTCAGTAGGAAAAGGGAGAGAAGGAAACATAGTAGGTGAATATGGATTGGGGGGAAGAAATGAAAGAGGAAGCCGCCTTGTAGAATTTTGCACAGAGCATAACTTAATCATAGCTAACACTTGGTTCAAGAATCATAAAAGAAGGTTGTATACCTGGAAGAATCCTGGAGATACTAATAGGTATCAGATAGATTATATAATGGTAAGACAGAGATTTAGGAACCAGGTTTTAAATTGTAAGACATTTCCAGGGGCAGATGTGGATTCTGACCACAATCTATTGGTTATGAACTGCAGATTGAAACTGAAGAAACTGCAAAAAGGTGGGAATTTAAGGAGATGGGACCTGGATAAACTGAAAGAACCAGAGGTTGTAGAGAGTTTCAGGGAGAGCATAAGGGAACAATTGACAGGAATGGGGGAAAGAAATACAGTAGAAGAAGAATGGGTAGCTCTGAGGGATGAAGTAGTGAAGGCAGCAGACGATCAAGTAGGTAAAAAGACGAGGGCTAATAGAAATCCTTGGGTAACAGAAGAAATATTGAATTTAATTGATGAAAGGAGAAAATATAAAAATGCAGTAAATGAAGCAGGCAAAAGGGAATACAAACGTCTCAAAAATGAGATCGACAGAAAGTGCAAAATGGCTAAGCAGGGATGGCTAGAGGACAAATGTAAGGATGTAGAGGCTTGTCTCACTAGGGGTAAGATAGATACTGCCTACAGGAAAATTAAAGAGACCTTAGGAGAGAAGAGAACCACTTGTATGAATATCAAGAGCTCAGATGGAAACCCAGTTCTAAGCGAAGAAGGGAAGGCAGAAAGGTGGAAGGAGTATATAGAGGGTTTATACAAGGGCGAAGTACTTGAGGACAATATTATGGAAATGGAAGAGGATGTAGATGAAGATGAAATGGGAGATAAGATACTGCGTGAAGAGTTTGACAGAGCACTGAAAGACCTGAGTCGAAACAAGGCCCCGGGAGTAGACAACATTCCATTAGAACTACTGACAGCCTTGGGAGAGCCAGTCATGACAAAACTCTACAATCTGGTGAGCAAGATGTATGAGACAGGCGAAATACCCACAGACTTCAAGAAGAATATAATAATTCCAATACCAAAGAAAGCAGGTGTTGACAGATGTGAAAACTACCGAACTATCAGTTTAATAAGTCACAGCTGCAAAATACTAACGCGAATTCTTTACAGACGAATGGAAAAACTGGTAGAAGCGGACCTCGGGGAAGATCAGTTTGGATTCCGTAGAAATGTTGGAACACGTGAGGCAATACTAACCTTACGACTTATCTTAGAAGAAAGATTAAGAAAAGGCAAACCTACGTTTCTAGCATTTGTAGACTTAGAGAAAGCTTTTGACAACGTTAACTGGAATACTCTCTTTCAAATTCTGAAGGTGGCAGGGGTAAAATACAGGGAGCGAAAGGCTATTTACAATTTGTACAGAAACCAGATGGCAGTTATAAGAGTCGAGGGACATGAAAGGGAAGCAGTGGTTGGGAAAGGAGTGAGACAGGGTTGTAGCCTCTCCCCGATGTTATTCAATCTGTATATTGAGCAAGCAGTAAAGGAAACAAAAGAAAAATTCGGAGTAGGTATTAAAATTCATGGAGAAGAAGTAAAAACTTTGAGGTTCGCCGATGACATTGTAATTCTGTCAGAGACAGCAAAGGACTTGGAAGAGCAGTTGAACGGAATGGACAGTGTCTTGAAAGGAGGATATAAGATGAACATCAACAAAAGCAAAACGAGGATAATGGAATGTAGTCTAATTAAATCGGGTGACGCTGAGGGGATTAGATTAGGAAGTGAGACACTTAAAGTAGTAAAGGAGTTTTGCTATTTAGGGAGTAAAATAACTGATTATGGTCGAAGTAGAGAGGATATAAAATGTAGACTGGCAATGGGAAGGAAATCGTTTCTGAAGAAGAGAAATTTGTTAACATCGAGTATAGATTTAAGTGTCAGGAAGTCGTTTCTGAAAGTATTTGTATGGAGTGTAGCCATGTATGGAAGTGAAACATGGACGATAACCAGTTTGGACAAGAAGAGAATAGAAGCTTTCGAAATGTGGTGCTACAGAAGAATGCTGAAGATAAGGTGGGTTGATCACGTAACTAATGAGGAGGTATTGAATAGGATTGGGGAGAAGAGAAGTTTGTGGCACAACTTGACTAGAAGAAGGGATCGGTTGGTAGGACATGTTTTGAGGCATCAAGGGATCACAAATTTAGCATTGGAGGGCAGCGTGGAGGGTAAAAATCGTAGAGGGAGACCAAGAGATCAATACACTAAGCAGATTCAGAAGGATGTAGGTTGCAGTAGGTACTGGGAGATGAAGAAGCTTGCACAGGATAGAGTAGCATGGAGAGCTGCATCAAACCAGTCTCAGGACTGAAGACTACAACAACAACAACAACCACAAATTGAAGCGATTGGTGCAATTTATCACTCAAATTTTTCCCTACAAAGGTGTGTCGGTGGATGACACAGTGAATTACAGTTAGTCCTGGTATCATTCTTTTAAGATGGTTTTATTACCCCACCATATCGCCCGGACATGGCAGGAGCTCCATCTGCTGCCACCGAAATAATGTTTGTAAACGTAATCGATTTTTCCTTAAAAAAGTCACTCAGGACATTAAATATTGATTCGCCTTTAGTGTTCATTTTCAAAGTTTTCGCGAATAGCAGCTCTTCCTGGATTTCTTCGTCCGTAACAAACCAAACATACGCTAATAATAATGCTTCATTATCAGGTAAAGACGACTCGTCGCGTTCAATAGAAAAATAAGTGGTTTGCAGATAATTGCACAAGAAGCTTTCAATATCAGAGCTCAGTTCATGAATATGTCTTTGTACAGTGTTGTTACTTAAAGGAATTCTTTTAAGTGCATCAAATGGAGGTCTGTGCAGAACAGTTTTTGAAACCTCTTCAATAGCGGGTAAAATTAACTGTTCTCCGATGGTGTGCGGTTTGCCAGATTTCGCTATAAGCAATGAGATACTGTAAGGTACCCGGAAGCCATCATCGTTACTTTGAGATGTTGAAGCGAACATACTCTCCTCGGTGGGTATCTTCACACTTTTCCTTCAATGTTTGAAAGTATTTCAAATATTTACCTGTTTCATCAGGATGACACCTTCTTAGATGATCTTCGATCTTCGATGGTTTCATAGATTCATTGCTCAAAACTTTGTTACATAAAAAACATATGGGCAATCGTTTGTCTGCCTTTGATAAAAGAAAACCAAATTTCAAATAAACAACACTGTATTGTCGACATTTCTTCTTAGATTCAGCCATTTTTCGGATCAGTCGTAACCTGTAAAGAAAAAAAAAGTTTGTTTTTGTAATCATGAGGTGATTTTGACGGGATATGGCTATTTTAACAGACTGGAATAGAATTAACTTTTGCAATGAAGAAACCAAAATGCCAGCGGCAAAACTGTTTATAATTATTAATAGCAATAAACTGCTAAGACCCATTGTTCAATCCTCGAAGCTTTAGCAGCTACGAAATTAAATAGCCAGTTTTTAATTAATGATCAAAGAAAATATGTACCTAATTCACGAGACCAATACCTCGTTTCATAAGCATAGATTCTCATTATTACTGGACTGTATTATTATTTTTAGTTGTACTGCTCTCAATAAGAGCAACGCCTTATTGATTAGTACTGATTCTAGTTGTTAATACAAACAATAAGACTGAGAAGCTTGAAAAGCAATTATTATAAATTTAGTATATCGCTAATACATGGACAGGTACTTATTTTTTTCGGCACTGCCAAACACTGACATCGATTCACTCACACTTTTATTCTCCAAATTCTGGAAATAAATGAATAACGTTTTGTCCTTGGCATTCGTATTTATATTACTGAACCTTGCAAGCACAGCACAAGTCGTATTTTGTCCCATTGCACGTCTAAGCAAGCAGTACAAGCGAGCGGGCGCGCGGGCGGCACTTTGCAAGTCTCTACATACGTTGTACTGAATATCAAATATGCTCGTTTTTACAAGCAGCAGTCGCTGACTTTCTTTAAATACACTAGGTACTCAAAAAATTAAGGTGGTTAAAAATTTTTGTGGAACCCCCCTCCCCTTACAACTTGTGAACACGCCCACCACCTTTTTTTATTTTTATTTTTCCACGCCACCGTGGACCCCCGTCTGGTCTCCCGTGGACCCCTGCGGGTCCACCTGGACCACTTTGGGAACCACGGAGATAGATGGAGAGAGGGGAGGAGAACATGTACAGAGAAGTGGTTGAGGAGGAGATGGACAGAAAGAGAGGGAGGAGACAGATGGAGAGCAGAGAGGAGGACATGTACAGAGAAGTGGTTGAGGAGCAGCTGGACAGAAAGAGAGGGAGTAGGAGATGGACAGAGAAAGGGGGAGGAGGATGTGGGCTATTACAATAAATGCGTGCATGGGCGAAGGCACGTTCTATAAAGTGAAGTGCAAATTTTAATAATATTTATTTCAGTTCGTTTTGTTTCAAGTTAAAAACGCGAGATTTGGTTGGGGGGCACCATTCTACGATTAAACACTGTTTTAAATAAATGGTTTTTTACGAGATATCTGCTTATGATAGCTTAAGAAAAAGATTAATAAAACAAATTTCCTAACGCAAAAAGGTATATGACAAAGGTCTGTTATTTATTAAAAGCAATACTAACCACAAAAATATATTCCTCAGTTTTTTTTTTCTTTTTTATTTTTAGATGCGGTTTGCGACGAATTCCTCTCCTGTGCTAACCTCTTCATCTCAGAGTAGCACTTACAACCTACGTCCTCAATTAGTTGCTGGAAGTATTCTAATCTCTGTCTTCCTCTACAGCTTTTGCCCCTTACAGCTCCCTCTACTACCACGGAAGTCATTCCCTCACGTCTTAACACATGTCGTCTCATCCTATCCCTTCTCCTTACCAGTGTTTTCCACATATTCCTTTCCTCTCAGATTCTGCGTAGAACTTCCTCATTCCTTACCTTATCAGTCCACCTAATTTTAAACATTCATCTGTAGCATCTCATCTCCAATGCTTCGATTCTCTTCTGTTCCGATTTTCCCACAGTCCATGTTTCACTACCATACAATGCTGTACTCCAGACGTACATTCTCAGCAATTTCTTCGTCAAATTAAGGCCGATATTAGATGTTAATAGACTTCTCTTGGCCAGGAATGCCCTTCTTGCCATTGCTAGTCTGCTTTTGATGTCCTCCTTTCTCCGTCAGTCATTTGTTATTTTACCTTCTAGGTAGATGAATTCCTTAACTTCATCTACTTCGTGACCATCAATCCTGATGTTAAGTTTCTCGCTGTTCTCATTTCTACTACCTCGCATTACCTTCGTCTTTCTTCGATTTACTCTCAATTCATACTGTGTACTCGTTAGACTGTTCATTCCGTTCAGCAGACCATGTAATTCGCTTTCACTCTAGGGTAGCAAAATCATCAGCGAATCGTATCATTGATATCCTTTCACCTTGTATTTTAATTCCACTCCACAATTTTTATTTCCATCGTTGCTTTGACGATGTACAGATTGAACAGAAGGGAAGAAGGCTACATGCTTTTCCTACACCGTTTTTAATACGAGCACTTCGTTCTTGATCGTCCATTCTTATTATTCCCCTTTGGCTGTTGTATATATTGTATATGACCCGTCTCTCCCTATAGCTTACCCCTACTTTTTTCAGAATTTCGAACATCTTGCACCATTTTACTTTGTCGAAGGTTTTTTCCAGCTCGGCAAATCCTATGAACGTGTCTTGATTTTTCTTTAGCCTTGCTTCCAATATTAACCGTAACGTCAGAATTGCCTCTCTCGTCCCTTTACTTTTCCTAAAGCCAAGCTGATCGTCACGTAGCGCATCATCAATTTTCTTTTCCACTCTTCTGTGTATTATTCCTGTAAGGAACTTGGATGCATCAGCTGCTAAGCTGATTGTGCGGTAATTTTCGTACTTGTCAGCTCTTGCCGTCTTTGGATTTGTGTGGATAATGCTTTTCCGAAAGTCAGATGCTATGTCGCCAGACTCATACATTCTACACACCAACGTGAATAGCCGTTTTGTTGCCACTTCCCCAATGATTTTAGAAATTCTGATGGAATGTTGTCAATCCCTTCTGCCTTATTTGACTTTAAGTCCTCCAAAACTCTTTTAAATTCTGATTCTAGAACTGGATCCCCTATCTCTTCTAAATCGACTGCTGTTTCTTCTTCTATCACATCAGACCAATCTTCCCCCTCATAGAGGCTTTCAATGTATTGTTTCCACCTATCCGTTCTCTCCTCTAGATTTAACAGTGGAATTCCCGTTGCACTCTTAATGTTACCAGCCCTGCTTTTAATGTCACCGAAGGTTGTTTTGACTTTCCTGTATGCTGAGTCTGTCCTTCCGAGAATCATTTCTTTTTCGATGTCTTCACATTTTTCCTGCAGCCATTTCGTCTTAGCTTACCTGCACTTCCTGTTTATTCCATTCCTCAGCGACTTGTGTTTCTGCATTCCTGAGTTTCCCGGAACATTTTTAAACTTTCTCCTGTCATCAATCAACTGAAGTGTTCCTTCTGTTACCCATGATTTCTTTGCAGTAACCTTCTTTGTATCTATGTTTTCCTTCCCAACTTCTGTGTTGGCCCTTTTTAGAAATGTCCATTCCTATTCAACTGTACTGCCTACTGGGCTATTTCTTAGTACTGTATCTATAGCCTTAGAGAACTTCAAGCGTATCTCGTGATTCGTTAGTGCCGGCAGATTTCGTAGAATGGTTTTGAACGGTTCCTAGAGGTTCCAACCTGTACGCGAGAGAAAAAATCGTGGACGTTGCTTTGTAAATGATTGCTGTTGTGTTGGCCGAAGAGCCAACACCGTGTTACGAGTGGACGCCGAAATGCACGCATTTTAGCTCACGCAGGCTGGCGTGAGGAGGGAAGAACTATACTGACGTGAGGTCTGGAACATGACAAGAAATGAGAATTCAGAAAGCGGACGTAATTAGTTTGATACTTAAATTTAATCCATTAATGATGAACGTCGCTCTTGACGGTACATGATTCACAATATTATCTGTTCAGGATACATAGTAACTGAATATGGCGCCTTGCTAGGTCGTAGCAAATGACGTAGCTGAAGGCTATGCTAAACTGTCGTCTCTGCAAATGAGATTGTATGTAGTCAGTGAAACATCGCTAGCAAAGTCGGCTGTACAACTGGGGCGAGTGCTAGGGAGTCTCTCTAGACTAGACCTGCCGTGTGGCGGCGCTCGGTCTGCAATCACTGATAGTGGCGACACGCGGGTCCGACGTATACTAACGGACCGCGGCCGATTTAAAGGCTACCACCTAGCAAGTGTGGTGTCTGGCGGTGACACCACAGTGTAGGCCTGTTTCGCTCACTCCTGTGGTGTGATGGAGAGGGGGGGGGGATGTGAAATTGACATATGCGTGAATAAAAGGGCAAATGGTCTTTCTACGAACTCGTTATTGGGCAATACCCTCGGTGGCATTCACCCGGCTTCACGCAGAACTTCAGAAATGTACTGGTACAGAGAAACCTGTGAATTACGGAATTGCAGCGCCTGAGTTGTAAAGTACGGTGCAATGTTCTTTCGGACGAGCATGCATCCAAAGTTGTTTTAAATACTGATTTTAATATTGGATCTCCTATCTCTTCCTTGTTTGCTTCTGTATGAAATCCAAGAATCAAATTCGCGTTTGCAATTATGATGAAACTCCAGCTGCGCAATGTATTGATGACAATGAAAATTTGTGCAGGACCGGGGCTCGAACCCGGATTTCCCATTTTACGCAAGTGGCCATCTTAACGGCTTCTACGACCGCAGTACTCTCTGGGGACAGACCCAAACTTCCACACGTTACCATGTTGCGTACATACTATAATCGCACAGACACTGTGAATCTGGTACAGGGGGACATGTATGATTAAAGTCGCTGATAGCTTGTAGGCACGAAATGCCACATTGCAGCATCGTCACGAATGCGGTGTGTGCCCCAGACCTGAGGAGTGGCTGGCTCGCGAGTATCGGCTCTTCGCCGAGTCTCCCCCCCGTAGGCGGCAGGGTGTTGTTTTTATTACCGGTGGCCCGTGGCCCCGGCGGCTCGTAAGAAACACGGCCGGCCCCGGAGGCGGCGACGCCCCTCGGGGGCTGTGCCCGCCCCCACCGCACAGCCGTCGCGCACCGCCTTCTCACGCGGTGCAACTTGGCGAAGGCGAAAATCGAGTTCCCCGAACAGAACTTCGCTCTCGTGTTTATGCGTCGAGCCTGAATCGAATTTGTTAGCCCGATCAAATACCGGTTTTTCGAACGTCAGTTATTTTACACGAGTGGTGTGTATAAATCAGCTGTCACGAGTTCGTCAGCACAATTAAGGGAGGTTTCTAGACAGGAATGTGCCCTTGGTCACGTAATTTTAACGGGGAAGATCCAAAGGAAGGGCTAAGCGTTGCGCTTAGGACCCTACATGCTTTCAAAGGAACCGAGTGCAGGACGACAGCGGCTACTCGGGATGACTGTTCTGCAAGTGACAGGCACCCCTATCTACAGGTAACTCTGAAAGACATCGAAACTGTCATTCACATTGAAAGGGTACAGTACCGCCCGACAATGAAAATAGGTACAACATTCTTCGTTATTCTTGTCAGAACAACATTTTTTGTAATAATAACTCAATTTCACTTAATACATCGAAGACGGATACCAGTGTAGGAAAGAAGGACAATTTATTTATTTAATTGATTACATGTGCACGCCCACAAAATAAATCCCTACATCCAATTTGGTGGCATCTGTGAAATGAATGAATGTATGGTCGTCTGCTAACCGCAGATAGTGAATGTGCAATATATGATCATCTTTGAGACGGTCCTTTGGCCACCTTTTGTGGATCCAAAGAGATGAAATTTACCTGAGCTTTGAGCGCCTGAAATGTGGCTGACCAATACGGTAGCAACGTGCTACCCCACATCGGCAGAGGTGCGAGATGATCTGAAGAACGGCCATGTTTCAGCACTCTGGCGCTGGATCTTGTGTAGGTAAGACCTGTCTTAGGTGTGCTCCGTAAAGACAAAAGAGTGGAGAAAATGGTATGCGTGTGAAATACTTAAGAGTAGTCTGGAATAATTATTTCTCTATTTCAGGAACTTTTTGGGGGGAGAATTAAATGACAGGCAGGTAATATTAAGGGGATCGTAGTAATCTTCGGAAGTGACCAACGGTCACAATGAAACCACGTGTAGCAATAAGTTGAAATACTTGCGAGTGCTAGTATTAAGTTGGAATACTTGCGAGTGTTAGTACTTAGGTGAAATACTTCCGAGTGCTAAAGTTATGCTGAATTACTGGCGTGTGTACTATAAGTTGGAAATATTTAAGAAATGGTGCGTACAGGACTTGAAATTAGAGACGAGTACTTCTACGTGGTGAGTGCTGTATGGGTCTCAATCTGTGTATGAGACAACAAGGAGCAGATTCAGCATCACAGAACGGGAAGATTTGAGGTTAATCCTTACAAAACTGAAGCCAAATATTGATAATTTGCTGTCAATTCATCAAGTACATCCGTCTCATTAAAATTATGACTATTTTTTTAAACTGTTTATTTGAATTTTGGAGTTGACTGTTGATGTTTTCTCGAGTGTTGATTAGTACATTATCAATGTTTATTTTTAATCATATTAAGCATATAATCTTAAGTATTATTTTAATAAATAGGACACAAGAAAAGGTGCTATTTGTATTTTTACGACTCAGATTTTAGGGTTGGGACTCGACTGTGACATTTTGGGAATATAGTAGAAATGTAGCAGCAGGGGGTTTACGGAAAACAGTAAAACTTTGAAAGTGGGCTACAAGAAAAAAAGTTTGGGAAACTCTGATCTATCTCCTCCACCTCTCTCTGTCGATCTCCTCTTCTCCCCTCTCTCTGGCCACCTTCTCTTCTCTGCTATCTCCTCCTCCTCCTCTAATCTCCTCCTCTCCCTGTTCATCTCCTCTTCCCCCTCTCTGTCCATCTCCTCCTCGCCCCTCTCTGTCCATCTCCTCCCTACCCCTCTCTGTCCATCCTCTCCTCAACTACTTCTCTGTACACACCTGCTCTCCTCTCTCCGTTTCCTTCCTCTCTCTCTGCTGATCTCCTCCTCTCCCCTCTCTCTCTGTCCACCTTCTCCTCTCTGTCCATCTCCTCCTCACTCCTCTCTTTGTCCATCTTCTCCTCTCCCCTCTCTCTGTCCATCTGACTTCTCTGTCGATGTCCTCCTCTCCCCTCTCTCTATGCATTTCCCCTTCCCATCATTATGTCCATCTCCTCCTTCTTCATATCTGTGTGCATGCTCTCGTTCCCCCTCTCTGCCTGTCCATCTATTTCTCTACCTTTCTGTCTCCACATTATCATTGCCACCACAATAGGAGGTTGCTGGTTGTTATCCACACTACTGAATGAAAATTTGCAAAATTGTCAACTTATACTGATTTTCTCTCCTCAAGATTGGCAATGACTGTAAGTGCAAATATAGCTGAACTAAATTATTTTAGAAGTTCTAAAATGTGGTTTTTCCAGTTTAAAATCTCATCAACATGGACACCTAAAATGTTGTGAACTATCGACCCTGTTTGTTATTTCCTCACCACGTATTACACTTACAGTTCGTGTAGAGCCCTTAGATGTGCAGAACTGAATGTGCTGTACCTTTTTGAAATTGATGGTGAGACTGTCTGCAGAAAACCAATCAATAGAAATTTTAATAACATTGTTTACCGTTACTTTTGTGTCTGTATGGAAGCTTGGACTGATTACAATACTAGTGTAATCTGAAAAAAGAACTAATTCTACTTCTTGTATGTTAAAGACCGTTTACATATATGACGAACAATAGTGGACCTAAAAGTGAACTTTGGGGAACCCAATATGCAACTTTACCCCAGTCGCAATACACAGAGGTGACAAAAGTCGTGGGATACGTCGTAATAGCGTGTGGGACCTTCATTTTCCCGGTGTACTGCTATAACTCGACGAACCATTGACTCAGCAAGTCCTTGGAAGTTCCCTGAAGAGATATTGATACTTGCTTCCTCTGTAGCCGTTCATAATTGCGAGAGTGTTGCCGCTGCAGGATTTTGTACACGAGCTGACCTCTGGATTGTGTCCCACAAACATTCAATGGGATTCATGTCGGGCGATTTGGGTGCCCAAATCATTCACTCGAATTGTACAGAATGTTCATCCAACCGGTCACGAACAATTCTGGCCTCGTGACATGGTGCGTTGTTATGTATAAAAATTCCATTGTTGTTTCGGAAAACGGAGTCATGAATGGCTGCAAATGGTATAAGCACGACCAAATAAACTCCACGAAACGCAGCCCCCAGCACGAGCTTCCACAGTGCCTTGTACACAGCTTGGATTCATGGCTTCATGCGGTGATGATGTTTGGTTTGCGAGGTGCTCGACTGCACAGAAATCAGCGCTCGTACAAAGTCCCAATTTTTATGCAGTTTAATTTTTTCACAGTCCAATTTAGCCATTGTCACGAATGATGATGATGAAATGGTGAGGGCAACACAAACACGCAGGCCCCGAGCACATAAAATCCTTAACCTGGCCGGAAATCGAGCCTGGGACCCCGTGATCCAGAGGCAGCAAAGCTAGGCACTAGACCTTGAGCTGCGAACGCTTTCGTGGGGTCTGCGCCATATTCGAACCCTATCATCAGCTCTTACCAACTGAAATGGGGAACCATGTGACAAGGCCACAGTTTTCCAGTCGTCTAGGATCCAACCGATATGGTCGCGTGTCTGGGAGAGCTCCAGGCTATGTCGTGCTGTTAGCAAAGGCACTCGCGTCGATCGTCCGCTACCATAGCCCGGTAGCACCAGATTTCACCTCACTATCCTAACGGATACGTTCGTGGTACGTCCGACAGTGATTTCGGCTGTTATTTGATGCAGTGTTGCTTGTCTGTTAACACTGACAACTCGACGCAAACGCCGCTGCTGTCGGTCGTTAAGTGAAGGCCGTCGGCCACTGCATTGTCTGTAATGAGAGGTAATGCCTGAAATTTGGTATTACATAATCACCTTTTCACATGGATCAGCCTGCCTATACACTGCCCTTTTATACCTTGTGTACGTGATACTGCCGCCTTCTGTATATGTGCATAAACTATCTTATGGCTCTTTTTCACCTCAACGTAGATGAAAGATTGTTTGTATCTATGAGGAACAAGGCGTAAGACTGAACCTTGGGGAACCCCATACTTGATGGCTCCCCACTGTAACTAACCTGTTTCTACGGGCTATTACGTTAAGATTAGGGTCGTCACCGACTCTAACCATACAACAAATAAAACGTTTGGCCGAGTCGGAAAATAAATTAATTTGATCACTGACCTAAAACTTATAAAAATGCATATGTTGTGATATCGCTCATAGAGGATGCGTTGTAATTAATAGTATTGCTCGTGCACTGTTTACGAGAATCAAACATTTAAAATAAAATAGAAAATGCATGAACACTGTGCATAAGATCAGCTCCCAGCAACACACCTGAAAATAAGACTTAATCTAAAGCATTTGTTTTAAAATAAAAAGGGAAACTAATCTCTGGACCTGTGCGTAAGGAAACGCGTTGGGTGTGCTAACGGGAAAGCTACGACGTGAGTGGATTAGGTGCAAAAACGTAACCTCGGAACACAAGAGAAAGTTGTAGATAAAATCATTTATTCCTAAGATATGGATGTGAGGCATGTACACAATTCCTGATAACGTTAATTCCTGAAACATCAAAGAAAAGCATCGAACAATTCACCGTTATAATATACACCTAAAATCATTGGTGTGAATCATTCATACAACTGCTGTTGCCTGATCACTGATCGCTATAACTCGTGAAACGGTAGACGTTTCGCAGTACACCCGCGTGCCCACGTGGTTTGTGGAGACGCAATTTCTAGGTATCGTGGCCAAGTTGCAACAATATCACATCACACAATCACGAACAGTTAACATTCTTTAAAACAAACATGAGATCGGACAGTTAGTGATGACGGTAGCCCAGCCAACTCTAATGTTCAACCACGTGTTTGGCTCCCCACGGACGAAAGATACATAAAGCAAGGAAATTTTACGAGAAGGCGAAGCTATTAATATTTAGGAAAATAAAAGCTTATACAGGCACAGCTGAAGGCAAACAGACATTCATACAGGAACGAGTGCTCACTTCTTATCGACACTCTTGTGTGGCGCTCTTCCGGCGGATCCAAGTCTGCTATAGAAATTTTCTAAAAGAAAAATCTGCCAAAGTTTTGCATTCCTTGCTGCGACAAGGCAAAGCAATCTTTCAGAGCTGAAAAGCGAGACCAAAAGCTAACAGCTCTCCCCTCACCAAGTAACAACTCGCCACGCGGTCAGTCTAAGTCACCCTTCTTCGACTGGAGCACAGCTGTGGACACTTCCCGTACCGGTGGCAGACTGCCTCCCTTTTTCTTCGCCAGCCTCTTCCACGCTCCGCGTGGCCCGGAAAACCCAAAGATGCCATTTCCGCCACCAACCTAACGCAGGTGGATTTCTCACAACTAGCGCAAACCTCTTTGCCTACTTGACCACTAGGAGAGTTGACTATTGTGTACAACTGCTGCTGAATCTGTATGACTATCGCAGACTTTCTGCAGCAGACGACGCCACCGTCTAGCAACGTGACACACAACCACATTCATTCAATCACACCACTATGAAGCTATGAGAAAACAGAAACAAGGAAAAGAAAGAGAAATGCTAGTGAAAATGGGCTACCGACTAATGAAAGGTGGCTACAGGACCCTTGCACCACTCAAAATAATGTCTCCCAACTGCATTAGTTGACTTACTATGTACCATTTCCTGCACACTGTGGCTTACAAGGAGACGGCACGACCGTGGGGTCGGGGATTTGTCCGAAATTTTGTGTGGTGAAAGAGGACCCCTAACACTTCACGTGGTTAAAATATTAGGACGCACTACCCCGAAAATCCCGGGAAAAATCGATCCAAAGTTTCTTAGGTGCCATATGAGCACATAATGTTAGTGCATTGCCAAGCCGCCGTCTGTCCTAGATGTTTAGGGCTCGGACTCTTACGCTAGAGGTCTCGGGCTCGATTACTCCTTTGGCACTTTTTTTCTCTTCTGCTTCATTTTCTTTTGTTATTCCACCAATTATTCAGAAAGTTTCCCAAACCTACATTATCTTTAACAAATTTGTTACATTATTGAATAAAAATTATTTTTTTTTTGTCCAACAACACAATTCATGGCGGTGGGTTTTCCATTTTTCATTGTAAAGTATATGAGGAAAAAACATTTTAATCAGGATAACAATATCGATTTGGAAACATTCAGTTTTTATACATATAATAATTATAAACAAGAGCCGCAGTGGTAATTATCGTAAAAACAAACAAAGCAATAAATTTTGCGACATCTTGCGCAACATATCAAAACGAATTCTTTACAATCACAGGTCGTTTGCAATAAGTCTGTACAAAAATATGCCCCATTAACATTTACGAAAATGTTTTGAGTTTCTGATAATTTTGAGGCAAACCAGGCATATTGTATCATGTCTCGGAATATTGGTGACGATAACTGATGGTGAATTATAGAGTGAATTTTTATACAATCTTCCCGGGAATTAAGTTCACGATTCTCCTGTAACAAAGCGCTGCAATTTTGCAAGCAACAGAAGGAAGAAAAAAGTGCCAGAGGAGGAATCGAACCCGAGACCTCTGGCGTAAGAGTCCGAGCCCTAAACATCTAGGACAGACGGCGGCTCGGGAATGGACTAACATTTTATACTCATACGGCACCTAAGGAAGTTTGGATCGATTTTTCTCGGGATTTTCCGAGTAGTGCGTTCTAATATTTTAACCACGTGAGGTGTTAGGGGTCCTCTTTCACCACACAAAATTTCGGACAAATCCCCGGCCCCACGGTCGTGCCGTCTCCTTGTTAGATATGAAATTATCCATTGTTTAGCTATACTACCAATCTACCTAGGAGAATACTGTGATTCACACGTGATGAATCATACAGCTCCAAGGCACAGAACTGTTACAGGGTCAGGAAATGCGCGTGCGAGCAGGTGGCAGAAGCTGCGCAGCTCGCTGCAGAGGCGGCCAGACGTCTCCATCGCGGTCCGCAGCCGGCTGGCTGGGCGGCGGCGCGCCTAATGAATTGTCCTCCCACGCAGTTAGCCGCTAATAGCGGAGCGTGTCCGCTCATAAGTCCCCCTCGCCCTTCCCCTCTCTCCGCACTGTGCAGCCCCGGCTCGTTATATACCCGTAAAAGCCCACACGGCGCGCGGCTCACGTTTGCCGTCTCTGCGGTCTACCCTGCCACACAAGCATCCCTTCTTTCTATTTGTCCACGCCAGGTATAATGTAAGCACTGTGTATCGCTGACAATTCTCTTTTTCCCCCCCGAAATTTCATTGAGGGACGTACGACGAACGTATCCTGCACAATGTCGGCACTAGTACAGTGTATATGCACCTTTCGCAGCAATGCAGGCTGCTATTCTCCCATGGAGACGATCGTAGAGATGCTGAATGTAGTCCTGTGGAACGGCTTGCATTGCCATTTCCACCTGGCGCCTCAGTTGGACCAGCGTTCGTGCTGGACGTGCAGACCGCGTGAGACGACGCTTCATCCAGTCCCAAACATGCTCAATGGGGGACAGATCCGGAGATCTTGCTGGCCAGGGTAGTCGACTTACACCTTCTAGAGCACGTTGGGTGGCACGGGATACATGCGGACGTGCATTGTCCTGTTGGAACAGCAAGTTCCCTTGCCGGTCTAGGAATGGTAGAACGATGGGTTCGATGACGGTTTGGATGTACCGTGGACTATTCAGTGTCCCCTCGACGATCACCAGTGGTGTACGGCCAGTGTAGGAGATCGCTCCCCACACCATGATGCCGGGTGTTGGCCCTGTGTGCCTCGGTCGTATGCAGTCCTGATTGTGGCGCTCACCTGCACGGCGCCAAACACGCATACGACCATCATTGGCACCAAGGCAGAAGCGACTCTCATCGCTGAAGACGACACGTCTCCATTCGTCCCTCCATTCACGCCTGTCACGACACCACTGGAGGCGGGCTGCACGATGTTGGGGCGTGAGCGGAAGACGGCCTAACGGTGTGCGGGACCGTAGCCCAGCTTCATGGAGACGGTTGCGAATGGTCCTCGTCGATTCCCCAGGAGCAACAGTGTCCCTAATTTGCTGGGAAGTGGCGGTGCGGTCCCTTACGGCACTGCGTAGGATCCTATGGTCTTGGCGTGCATCCGTGCGTCGCTGCGGTCCGGTCCCAGGTCGACGGGCACGTGCACCTTCCGCCGACCACTGGCGACAACATCGATGTACTGTGGAGACCTCACGCCCCACGTGTTGAGCAATTCGGCGGTACGTCCACCCGGCCTCCCGCATGCCCACTATACGCCCTCGCTCAAAGTCCGTCAACTGCACATACGGTTCACGTCCACGCTGTCGCGGCATGCTACCAGTGTTAAAAGACTGCGACGGAGCTCCGTATGCCACGGCAAACTGGCTGACACTGACGGCGGCGGTGCACAAATGCTGCGCAGCTAGCGCCATTCGACGGCCAACACCGCGGGTCCTGGTGTGTCCGCTGTGCCATGCGTGTGATTATTGCTTGTACAGCCCTCTCGCAGTGTCCGGAGCAAGTATGGTGGGTCTGACACACCGGTGTCAATGTGTTCTTTTTTCCATTTCCAGGAGTGTATATCGCTGGTGTGATTGTAGATTGTTTCATGTTTATTTACTCTGTCGTTATCTCGAAAATATTCGTAATTAATTCTGTTTCTTGAGTCTCTGTTTTGTTGAAGTATAATAATGAGTAAAAGTAAAGTTATTAGAAATCCTCTGAAGGCTTTTAAGAAAAGGAGAAATGTTGGAAAGCCAAAGGTATGTGTTATTACTGTAAACAATAAAGACGATGAAAATCCCCAACATAGCTTGTGTCCCAAAGAAGAAGAAAGTTGGTGTAAATATAACAAAGGATTGCTAACTGGTGAAGTGTACACTCATAAGCATAGTCTGCCTCTTGCAATAATGGAGGTGATAAAACCTATTTTCAGAGACTTAGCAGCACCTGAACTGTTGAAAAAGTGTATTCACGGAAAAACTCAAAACCCCAATGAAAGTGTAAATAGTGTTATATGGTCGAGAATCCCCAAGACTGTATTTGTTGGAATAGAAACACTTCACTTTGGTGTGTATGATGCTGTTGCGACTTTCAATGATGGCAACATTGTAAGGTGCAAGGTATTTAGAAATATGGGAATGAAGATAGGTTCTAACATGGTACGAGCGATGCTTGCTTTAGACAAGGAACGCCTTCGGGCTGCAGACAGGGCTGTAAAGAGTCTAGAAATACAAGCAAGAGTAAACAGGAGGAGGAACAAGAGGAAGCTGGAGGAGGAGTTTGCAGAGGATGAAGATAATACATCCTATGGACCTGGAATGCACTAAAAAGTTAATCCAATCTTTGTCGCTCGAATCCCAAAACTTTTATTTTCTCATACTAATTACATGTTTTCTAAGGATCTTCCAAACATATTTGTTTCAAACTTTCAGTAAATGTTACACAGTACCTTCTGCATAATTTAACACAGCCTTTTTCCAAAAAACTGTATATTTTTGAATATATAAATAAAAAATTGCAAAAAAATGTTGTGAATTTTCATTACAATTGAAAAAAATCATCATTAATAACTGAACTAAAATTTTGTAAAATCCCTGTGTTAAGTTGTAGCCCATATTCCAATAAATAATCTGTAAAAAGTTCAACTTCCTACCTCAAATACTTTGTGAGGAAAGATGTAATTTATAAGCGTTATTTCAACATTGCAAGTATAGGGCGTTCCGGAGCCCCTTAACGGGATATGGCAGCAGACGACCGATGCGAGTTCCCTTGCTAACATGACGTCGTCGCCTGCAGCGCCTATCCTGTTGTCGTGACAATATGAGTCGGTCCTTAGACGACTTGAAAACCGTGGGCGAGTATGGTGCTGTCCCCACGAAGCCATGGATCCAAGTTGTAAACAACGCATTGTGCAAGCCCGTGGTGGCGCCATAACGATGTGGGCTGTGTTTTCATGGAACTGATTTGCTCCTGGTTATATCCGGCTGCTTGGACACCATTTGCAGCCATTCATCGTGTTCCGAATCAATGACGGAATTTTTACAGATGAAAATGCACGATGTCACGAGGCCAGAATTGTTACTGTGGTGTCACCGCCAGACACCACACTTGCTAGGTGGTAGCCTTTAAATCGGCCGCGGTCCGTTAGTATACGTCGGACCCGCGAGTCGCCACTATCAGTGATTGCAGACCGAGCGCCGCCACACAGCAGGTTTTGTCTAGAGAGACTCCCTAGCACTCGCCCCAGTTGTACAGCCGACTTTGCTAGCGATGGTTCACTGTCTACATACGCTCTCATTTGCAGAGACGACAGTTTAGCATAGCCTTCAGCTACGTCATTTGCTACGACCTAGCAAGGTGCCATATTAAGTTACTATAATTACTATCTTCAAGAACAGATAATATTGTGAATCATGTACCGTCAAGAGCGACGTTCATCATTAATGGATTAAAGTCAAGTATCATGCTAATTTCGTCCGCTTTCTGAATTCTCATTCCTTGTCATGTTCCAGACCTCACGTCAGTATACACTCCTGGAAATTGAAATAAGAACACCGTGAATTCATTGTCCCAGGAAGGGGAAACTTTATTGACACATTCCTGGGGTCAGATACATCACATGATCACACTGACAGAACCACAGGCACATAGACACAGGCAACAGAGCATGCACAATGTCGGCACTAGTACAGTGTATATGCACCTTTCGCAGCAATGCAGGCTGCTATTCTCCCATGGAGACGATCGTAGAGATGCTGAATGTAGTCCTGTGGAACGGCTTGCATTGCCATTTCCACCTGGCGCCTCAGTTGGACCAGCGTTCGTGCTGGACGTGCAGACCGCGTGAGACGACGCTTCATCCAGTCCCAAACATGCTCAATGGGGGACAGATCCGGAGATCTTGCTGGCCAGGGTAGTCGACTTACACCTTCTAGAGCACGTTGGGTGGCACGGGATACATGCGGACGTGCATTGTCCTGTTGGAACAGCAAGTTCCCTTGCCGGTCTAGGAATGGTAGAACGATGGGTTCGATGACGGTTTGGATGTACCGTGCACTATTTAGTGTCCCCTCGACGATCACCAGTGGTGTACGGCCAGTGTAGGAGATCGCTCCCCACACCATGATGCCGGGTGTTGGCCCTGTGTGCCTCGGTCGTATGCAGTCCTGATTGTGGCGCTCACCTGCACGGCGCCAAACACGCATACAACCATCATTGGCACCAAGGCAGAAGCGACTCTCATCGCTGAAGACGACACGTCTCCATTCGTCCCTCCATTCACGCCTCCATTCGCGACACCACTGGAGGTGGGCTGCACGATGTTGGGGCGTGAGCGGAAGACGGCCTAACGGTGTGCGGGACCGTAGCCCAGCTTCATGGAGACGGTTGCGAATGGTCCTCGCCGATACCCCAGGAGCAACAGTGTCCCTAATTTGCTGGGAAGTGGCGGTGCGGTCCCCTACGGCACTGCGTAGGATCCTACGGTCTTGGCGTGCATCCGTGCGTCGCTGCGGTCCGGTCCCAGGTCGACGGGCACGTGCACCTTCCGCCGACCACTGGCGACAACATCGATGTACTGTGGAGACCTCACGCCCCACGTGTTGAGCAATTCGGCGGTACGTCCACCCGGCCTCCCGCATGCCCACTATACGCCCTCTCTCAAAGTCCGTCAACTGCACATACGGTTCACGTCCACGCTGTCGCGGCATGCTACCAGTGTTAAAGACTGCGATGGAGCTCCGTATGCCACGGCAAACTGGCTGACACTGACGGCGGCGGTGCACAAATGCTGCGCAGCTAGCGCCATTCGACGGCCAACACCGCGGGTCCTGGTGTGTCCGCTGTGCCATGCGTGTGATTATTGCTTGTACAGCCCTCTCGCAGTGTCCGGAGCAAGTATGGTGGGTCTGACACACCGGTGTCAATGTGTTCTTTTTTCCATTTCCAGGAGTGTATATCGCTGGTGTGATTGTCGATTGTTTCATGTTTATTTACTCTGTCGTTATCTCGAAAATATTCGTAATTAATTCTGTTTCTTGAGTCTCTGTTTTGTTGAAGTATAATAATGAGTAAAAGTAAAGTTATTAGAAATCCTCTGAAGGCTTTTAAGAAAAGGAGAAATGTTGGAAAGCCAAAGGTATGTGTTATTACTGTAAACAATAAAGACGATGAAAATCCCCAACATAGCTTGTGTCCCAAAGAAGAAGAAAGTTGGTGTAAATATAACAAAGGATTGCTAACTGGTGAAGTGTACACTCATAAGCATAGTCTGCCTCTTGCAATAATGGAGGTGATAAAACCTATTTTCAGAGACTTAGCAGCACCTGAACTGTTGAAAAAGTGTATTCACGGAAAAACTCAAAACCCCAATGAAAGTGTAAATAGTGTTATATGGTCGAGAATCCCCAAGACTGTATTTGTTGGAATAGAAACACTTCACTTTGGTGTGTATGATGCTGTTGCGACTTTCAATGATGGCAACATTGTAAGGTGCAAGGTATTTAGAAATATGGGAATGAAGATAGGTTCTAACATGGTACGAGCGATGCTTGCTTTAGACAAGGAACGCCTTCGGGCTGCAGACAGGGCTGTAAAGAGTCTAGAAATACAAGCAAGAGTAAACAGGAGGAGGAACAAGAGGAAGCTGGAGGAGGAGTTTGCAGAGGATGAAGATAATACATCCTATGGACCTGGAATGCACTAAAAAGTTAATCCAATCTTTGTCGCTCGAATCCCAAAACTTTTATTTTCTCATACTAATTACATGTTTTCTAAGGATCTTCCAAACATATTTGTTTCAAACTTTCAGTAAATGTTACACAGTACCTTCTGCATAATTTAACACAGCCTTTTTCCAAAAAACTGTATATTTTTGAATATATAAATAAAAAATTGCAAAAAAATGTTGTGAATTTTCATTACAATTGAAAAAAAAATTCATCTTTAATAAATGATTTAAAATTTTGTAAAATCCCTGTGTTAAGTTGTAGCCCATATTCCAATAAATAATCTGTAAAAAGTTCAACTTCCTACCTCAAATACTTTGTGAGGAAAGATGTAATTTATGAGCGTTATTTTAACATTGCAAGTATAGGGCGTTCCGGAGCCCCTTAAATACTTTTCACCCTGTATAAAGGTCCTAGGGACATGTGTCCAGAAATGGATGGTGTCCCGGAACAGTGTATAAAGCTGCAGCGCATTCAAGTCACAACAGATGTTCAAAGTGGCGTCCATGGGATGCAATGCACGCGTTCTCACGTTCCATAGGGGATTGCGGCACCCTTTCACACGTTCCGGCCTCTCTACTAATCACATCACAGCCGCTGTGGACACGCTCTTTTAGGGCCTGCATATCAGGAACCGGTTCAGCGTGCACAATGCTTTCCAGATGCCTCCAGAGGGAAAAATTCAGGGGAATTAACTCCGGTGATCTAGCAGGCCATGCTGCCGGGCCTCCGCTACCCGTCCATCGTCCGGGGAAGATGTTGACGCTTTGGCGAACTGTAATGTGGAAGTGGGGTGGCGCTCCGTCTCACAGAAACCACATAACCTGTCGTATCGGCAAAGGCACCTTCTCAAGCAGCCCAGGTGGAGCATTCCACAGGAAGTGTAGGTACATGGCTCCGTCGAGGCGTTGTGGAATAATAACCGACCCAGGGATCTCTGACAACACGTTAAAGCTGAGCAGATGCTGATGAGATGCCTCAACCATTCCCCGAGGATTGTTTCTAGATATGTAGATTGACGATGCACATAATCGTACTTTGGCTTACCTCATATTGGCGGGAGCTTGTTGTAAATAGCCGTGGTGCCTCTCAACGGTTTCCGTCTGCTTGGCCGTACACAAATATCATCTCGGGTTGTTCCCAACACGAATACTGGGCCATTCTGTTGCTTACAGTACGCTACGTCAATCACGCACCCTGCAACAGACAAGGAACACCGAGAACGTTGTCAGAGGTACGATCATTCGTCAGCGCCATCTACTGTGGCAACGATGCATTTCCGCACACACGTTTGTATGACCTTTTTTCCTTCATTTTCAGTCAGGAATCCGTCACTGCAATTTGTTCAGAACGGTTCAAATTGCTCTGAGCTCTATGGGGCTTAACAGGGGAGGTCATCAGTCCCCTAGAACTTAGAACTACTTAAACCTAACTAACCGAAGGACATCACACACATCCAAATGGTTCAAATGGCTCTGAGCACTATGCGACTTAACATCTATGGTCATCAGTCCCCTAGAACTTAGAACCACTTAAACCTAACTAACCTAAGGACAGCACACAACACCCAGCCATCACGAGGCAGAGAAAATCCCCGACCCCGCCGGGAATCGAACCCGGGAACCCGGGCGTGGGAAGCGAGAACGCTACCGCACGACCACGAGATGCGGACAGTACATCCATGCCCGAGGTAGGATTCGAACCTGCGACCGTAGCTGTCACGCGGTTCCAGACTGTAGCGCCTAGAACCGCTCGGCCACCCCGGCCGGCACTGCAGTTTTTCGGTTTTATTATTGTTCACCCTGTGTGGAGAAAAAAATGTGTCGCCAAATTTTACTCCTGGATAGCTGATGCCTGTAGGAACCAAAATGACTTACGTTGTGTAGGTCTACAACGCACCATTTTTAAACTACGGAAACGTGGGACCACGCGACCCAATTGGCGGTGTTATTGCCATGTGGCCGTTCGTCAGTTGATGGGCAGAGCTATGGTTGTCGGTTCACACATACAAACGTCCCTCGTCCCGCCACTGCCCCAAGGTGATACGCACACGTGTCAGCTAGGTTTGCCGTTTTTCTCCGCCTCACGTCAGAGGCTTTCACACCTTAAGCTTCGCTTCGGAGCACACACACGTCACCTGCGATTTAGTCATACAGTAAGCATGGCGGCACAGTATTCGTTTGAAGAACATCGAGATATGAAACTTCCTGGCAGATTAAAACTGTGTGCCCGACCGAGACTCGAACTCGGGACCTTTGCCCCGAGTTCGAGTCTCGGTCGGGCACACAGTTTTAATCTGCCAGGAAGTTTCATATCAGCGCACACTCCGCTGTAGAGTGAAAATCTCATTCTGGAAACAACGAGATATGTTTCCAGAATGAGATTTTCACTCTGCAGCGGCGTGTGCGCTGATATGAAATTTCCTGGCAGATTAAAACTGTGTGCCGGACCGAGACTCGAACTCGGGACCTTTGCCTTTCTCGGGAAAGTGCTCTACCAAATGAGCTACCCGAGCACGACTCACGCCCGGTCCTCACAGCTTTACTTCTGCCAGTATCTCGTCTCCTACCTTCCAAACTTTACAGAAGCTCTCCTGCGAACCTTGCAGAACTAGCACTCCTGAAAGAAAGGATATTGAGGAGACATGGCAAAGGTCCCGCGTTCGAGTCTCGGTCCGGCACACAGTTTTAATCTGCCAGGAAGTTTCATATCAGCGCACACTCCTCTGCAGAGTGAAACTCTCATTCTGGGAACATCCTTTCTTTCAGAAGTGCTAGTTCTGCAAGGTTCGCATGAGAGCTTCTGTAAAGTTTGGAAGGTAGGAGAGGAGGTACTGGCGGAAGTAAAGCTGTGAGGACGGGGCGTGAGTCGTGCTCGGGTAGCTCAGTTGGTAGAGCACTTGCCCGCGAAAGGCAAAGGTCCCGAGTTCGAGTTTCGGTCCGGCACACAGTTTTAATCTGCCAGGAAGTTTCAACTAGATATGTTCTTTGAAGATGAACTATCCGACGGTAATGCGCATGAAGCTCGGCGGTTGTATGAGGAACGGTGCTCAGCAAGACGCAACTCACACCCGCAAGCGTTAACAGCTATTGACCGCGACTTTGCGAAACAGGCTCGTTAGCGGGATAGGATGGTGATGCTGGAAGACCTGGAACACGACGGGATGCTGCATTTGAAGAGACTGCTCAAGAGCGCTTCGAGGAAGCACTTACGACAAGTACTCGAGCTGTTGGACACGACATGGATGGCACTCATCGGTTAGTCTGGGAGGTTTTGAGGCATGACGGCCAGCATCCATTTGTTTCCACCCAGTCCAAGACCTAAATCCTGTGGTGGACTAGGCTAGGGTTTTGAAGGTGGTTTCTGTTATATGTTGCACGAGATCCCGACTTTCCCGCCATTGTGTTGTTCACCGACGAGTGCACCTTCTGTGGTGTCACCGCCAGACACCACACTTGCTAGGTGGTAGCTTAAATCGGCCGCGGTCCATTAGTACATGTCGGACCCGCGTGTCGCCACTGTGTGATCGCAGACCGAGCGCCACCACACGGCAGGTCTAGAGAGAGGGACTAGCACTCGCCCCAGTTGTACGACGACGTTGCTAGCGACTATACTGACGAAGCCTTTGCTCTCATTTGCCGAGAGACAGTTATGGCTGGCTCTGAGCACTATGGGACTCAACTGCTGTGGTCATAAGTCCCCTAGAACTTAGAACTACTTAAACCTAACTAACCTAAGGACAGCACACAACACCCAGCCATCACGAGGCAGAGAAAATCCCTGACCCCGCCGGGAATCGAACCCGGGAACCCGGGCGTGGGAAGCGAGAACGCTACCGCACGACCACGAGATGCGGGCGAGAGACAGTTAGAATAGCCTTCAGCTAAGTTAATGGCTACAACCTAGCAAGGCGCCAATTGTATCAGTGCACGTATCTTACGAGTCTCATTTGTATAGTCAAGAGAGATGTATCACAAGGAGTGATTAAAAGTTAAGTATATTCCAAAGCTACGTATTTTCTTTATAGCAGTCATAGCGTATCCTGTTCCAGACTTGACGCCAGTCGGCGTGTGTGTACGCGTGCCTTTCGGCTTCCTTCTCAGTGTGGCGTAGCGAGCTTGTTACGCCACAACACCTTCCATCGGGAGTAACATCTTGAAGGCAAAGGGTTTCTTTCTGTTTTTCTAAGTCTGTAAGACAACTGGTGGTTACTTGTTCAATACAAGACTTTTACAACACTCGAAACGTTCATTACTGGACAAGGGGAAATCCTTACGTCCACGGACACCAGGAGCAATTTTCGCTCAACATTTCGGCAGGCATTGTGGGTGACCATCTGATTGGGTCGGTCCGTTTACCTCCTCGACTTACTGGAGCAAATTACCTTCACTTCTTGCAAAAAAACTCTACCCGGCCTGCTGGAAGATGTTTCCCTGGACATACGACTGCGCATGGGGTTGCAGAATGGTGGGGCGCCCCCACATAACAGTCGTGCTGTGCGCGGATATTTAAATGAACTCCTCGAGGGCCGGGTGATTGACAGAGGTGCTCGTAGGACACGGCCCCCGCGATAACCAGACCTCACGCCACAGGACTTCTTCCTTTGGGGATTCTTCAAGGATTCTTCACCCAGCCGGACGCGAACTACCTAGAAACGAATATGAATTAATGGGACGCATTCAACATGCCGCCAATCACATCAGGGCAACGCCAGAGATCTTTGCAAGAGTTCGGCAAAATACCGCTCGACGTTACCAAGCCTGTGTCGCCAGTTCGAGCACCTGCTTTACGTAAACAATGTCCTAGCTACAAAAAAGGCCGTTTTCATTGCGGACAGAACTTGTGAAAGACTTTCTGTACGCGAACTAACAGCTGTTGACGGGTTTGTTCCCGGTACAACTTATCGTGAAACGACAATGGATGTGTCGGGACCCCAGTGTTTTCGGCCCCAGGCCCCCAGAGTGGAAGGCTGGCGCGCTACGACCGTGCGAGCGGGCCGCCTTGGATACATCGCGTTGTCCAGCAGCAAAAGCATTCGCGGTCGTGCGTTGTCCAGAGCATCCGGCAACAGGGCGATCCCGCGGCCAATCGGAGTGCGAGGCGCCAAGTTTCCGTAATTTAAAAATTGTGCATTGTCGACCTAGACAACATTAGTAATTTTGGTTCCTACTGGCATCAGCTATCCATGGTTAAAATTTCGCTACACAATTTTTCTCTATCCTGTATAAAGGGTGAATCACGTAAAACGTGCACCGAGCGAGGTGGCGCAGTGGTTAGCACACTGGACTCGCATTCGGGAGGACGACGGTTCAATCCCGTCTCCGGCCATCCTGATTTAGGTTTTCCGTGATTTCCCTAAATCGTTTCAGGCAAATGCCGAGATGGTTCCTTTGAAAGGGCACGGCCGATTTCCTTCCCAATCCTTCCCTAACCCGAGCTTGCGCTCCGTCTCTAATGACCTCGTTGTCGACGGGACGTTAAACACTAACCACCACCACCACCTAAAACGTGCAGCACAAATATTGTGGAAATGGAAAGCGCTATTGATTCGCGGTCTTCACTGAATGGATTGGGAGTCAGGGGCTCATCTTAGCCAATCAATAGATTGTAATAATTAACTAAACAAACACTGTTTTAGCCTTGTTTCATAATTTATTATTAATGTTATTGCACAACCTAGGTTTCGGGTTAGAGGCTCATTTTAAAGTACATTATTGATTCCCAAACATGAAGTCACGAAGGAAATTAAAACTAGGATTGAAAACAGTATTTGATTTAACTAGGGCAATAAAGGAGGTACTGTAGTGATTTTAAATAAAACAGATTATACAAGCAAAGTAGAGGATTTTTTCCACTCAGTGCAGCTAAAAAAGCTATAGAGAGACCGGACAGTTAGTTACAATGATCAGGCTAAGCAGGTAGTAAGCAAGTGCTCCAGTATCTTTCCTGAATATGACTGTAAGAACATGCTGCAAATGAACCCTAAGGCACCACAGCTGTATGGTTTACTGAAGCTCCACTAACCAGAACTTCCAATCCGTCCAGTAGTATCTGCAATACATGCTCCAGTACACAAGACTGCCAGGAGAACAACACCAACTTGAAGAAGAAAATATAGCATTAAGAACAGTTTATATTTATTTAACAAGATAACGTGTTAAGGTTCCAACAAATGCAAAATTAGTCTCTCTTGGTGTGCATAGCTTGTTCACATGTATTCCAGGGCAAGACTGCATAGATATTGTGTCACAATCATTGTCTGCACACATCATAAATCTGGAAGAGTAGCTGAGCACTGTTAGTACAGTGGAATGTTGTTTAAATCAAAATTATTTCTGATTTCAAGGGAGATATTATCAGAAAACAGATGGTCTGGCATTGGGCTCACCTTATCCCCCTTACTAGCAGAAATGTTCATGGACAGGTGGGAGACTAATTTTCTGAAGAGAGAACCACTGGCAGAATATGTTGTGTGTTGGTATAGATACGTAGATGAAATTTTTTTATATGGAAAGGTTCCAACAGACAACGCCACAAATTTGTGGAAAATATGAACCAGTGGCACACTAATATAAAGAAGTTGGGAGGAGGGGGGCACCATAAACTTCCTGGAAATTAGCTTAAAGATGGAGGACAGTAACTATACATTTAAAATTTACCGAAAAGATTCCTTCACTGACAACTTTCATCCCGGCTTCCTCCCTACATCCCACAAACTACAAACCGTGCAGCATTCCATCACATGATCCACCGTCTCCTTTCTATCCCTATGTCCCAAGAAGACTTTGACCAGGAACTTAACACAACAAAAACAATGGCCATAAATAATGAATTTGACTGCAATACCATTGATAAAACTTTAGGTAAAAAGATTAAGAAACAAGCCAGGTCCTTGCCGCCCCAATGAAAAATACATTGTGGACGGTATTACCTTTTATAGGGAAAACATCAAATAGCAAAAGAGACATCTTGAAGGCAAAGGGTTTCTCTGTGTTTCTCTACGTCCCTCAGACAGTTGGGGGTTTCTTGTTCAATGCAAAAGACAAACAACCAGTTATCGCAAAAAGTGGGGCTTAAAAAAATGGTTCAAATGGCTCTGAGCACTATGGGACTCAACTGCTGTGGTCATCAGCCCCCTAGAACTTAGAACTACTTAAACCTAACTAACCTAAGGACATCATACACATCCATGCCCGAGGCAGGATTCGAACCTGCGACCTTAGCGGTCGCGCGGTTCCAGACTGTAGCGCCTAGAACCGCTCGGCCACCCCGGCCGGCAGTGGGGCTTATCAAATCACATTCCGGGAGTGTCAGTTTTGCTACATTGGACGGACGGGGGGGTCAATATGTACCAGGCTTGGGGAACACCACAGAAGCTGGAAACTGAGGAAAGCTGACTCAGCCTTTGCAGAATATGGCCTGAACAATAATCACAAATACACAATAGATGTAAAAGTCCTACACACAGAGGAAAAGGGGACCAAACTCGACCAATCAGAAATTTTTGAAATTAAAAAACAGATGTGTATATCCCCAGACGTACTATTAAACGAGAAAACCTAATTCAATTATTCACCTCTTTTAGATGACATCACAACCCCAGGATAGAAGCAAAACTTTGGGCCGCAGTCCATCGTAGTGAAAAATACCTTATCTGATTGTCCGGTTATGGTAGTATAATTGGTGAATGTGAATTAATGTACGTAATTTATTTAAAAAAAATGGTCATTGATGTAAGTGTACATTAAGATATGGATCGATACCTAAGGTGTTGAGATTATCTTTGCCTTGTCATCATATTTATCTATGCATTATCATCTTTGGTAATCAGTAATGTACTTGAATATGGTCTTATAATCCGAAACCTAGGTTGTGCAATAACATTAGTAATAAATTGTGAAATAAGGCTAAAACAGTGTTTGTTTTGTTACTTTACAATGTTTCCACAAGAATCCACAATTGACTCAATTAAAATGATTGTAATAACACTTAGAAAGTATATTTTTTGTGCAAACGTAACTTTTAAATGGAACAAATCCTATTGCCAGTAATAGACCAAACGTAGGGTAAACTAGAACGTCAGTGGTGTACTAGCATCAAGCACATCAGTACGTAGCATCAAAAGGTTAGTGTTCATCACGAACGTGGTTTTGCAGTCAGTGCAATGTTTACAAATGCGGAGTTGGCAGATGCCCATTTGATGTATAGATTAGCACGGGACAATAGCCGTGACGCGGTACGTTTGTATCTAGACAGATTTCCAGAACGAAGGTGTCCCGACAGGAAATTGGTCAGCGTCTTAGCCTATGACTCGCGACTGGGGAAGACCTAGAACGACGAGGACACCTGCAATGGACGAGGCAATTCTTCGTGCAGTTGACGATAACCCTAATGTCAGCGTCAGAGAAGTTGCTGCTGTACAAGGTAACGTTGACCACGTCACTGTATGGAGAGTGCTACGGGAGAACCAGTTGTTTCCGTACGATGTACAGCGTGTGCAGGCACTATCAGCAGCTGATTGGCCTCCACGGGTACACTTCTGCGAATGGTTCATCCAACAATGTGTCAATCCTCATTTCAGTGCAAATGTTCTCTTTACGGATGAGGCTTCATTCCAAAGTGATCAAATTGTAAATTTTCGCAATCAACACGTGTGGGCTGACGAGAATCCGCACGCAATTGTGCAATCGCGTCATCAACACAGATTTTCTGTGAACGTTTGGACAGGCATTGTAGGTGATGTCTTGATTGGGCCCCATGTTCTTCCACCTACGCTCAATGGAGCACGTTATAATGATTTCATACGGGATACTCTACCTGTGCTACTAGAACATTTGCCTTTACAAGTACGACACAACATGTGGTTCATGCACGATGGGGCTCCTGCACATTTCAGTCGAAGTGTTCGTACGCTTCTCAGCAACAGATTCGGTGACCGATGGATTGGTAGAGGCGGACTAATTCCATGGCCTCCACGCTCTCCTGACCTCATCCCTCTTGACTTTCATTTATGGGGGCATTTGAAAGCTCTTGTCTACACAACCCCGGTACCAAATGTAGAGACTCTTCGTGCTCGTATTGTGGACGGCTGTGATACAATACGCCATTCTCCAGGGCTGCATCAGCGCATCAGGGATTCCATGCGACGGAGGGTGGATGCATGTATCCTCGCTAACGGAGGACATTTTGAACATTTCCTGTAACGAAGTGTTTGAAGTCACGCTGGTACGTTCTGTTGCTGTGTGTTTCCATTCCATGATTAATGTGATTTGAAGAGAAGTAATAGAATGAGCTCTAACATGGAAAGTAAGCGTTTCCGGACACATGTCCACATAACATATTTTCTTTCTTTGTATGTGAGGTATGTTTCCTGTAAGTTTGGCCGTACCTTTTTGTAACTCCCTGTATATAATATATCTGAAGTATTCTGTTTTAGTGCTCATGTAGAGAAGTTAACACGATTCTCATAATCGTTTCCACTGCGCTCTTGATGGCGAGAGATGTGAGAAGACAAAGCATCCCCCGTTTGTACTGTTTTCTATTTTATTTCGTAATAAATTTATATATTTGATTACTGTTGCTGGGTTCGCTGCAGGACCTACTGCTTTATACTTCACAAGAAACAGTTCGCATGCAGCGCGCCTCTTTCCTTCGTCACGAAATTGTTTAATTTTGACATTCCATAAAGCATGGATGCCTTTCGTATGTGAGAGTGAACTCCTTCAGCAATTCAGCAATTCTCAGATCAGACTTGGTGGCTAAAGAGACGTGCTACGGGTGTACACGACAAACAAGTGGTGTATGCTTGCACAGGCCTTCCTATTCTTGGTACACACGCTCAAGCAAGCACACTTTCGTACCAGCATACGTAATCGAAATTCGATCGAGCATGAATCTGCATGAACAGTCCTGATGCTTGCGCAAATTTATCCTACACACATTCAAGTATGCTTGCACGCAGTGCTGCAAAATGGTTCATGTCACCCCTCACTAACAGGAAACAAAGGGTGTCAGTGCAAGGGACTAGTGAATTAAGTCATCAGTCTGACACTGAAAGGGGCTGCAGTGTGGGTCTCCATTTGGCACCTAGTCGAATCGTGCACTATTCTGATTTGTGTGGCGTTAGGATGTGATTGCTGCCCGGTGTTGGACTGCGCTGGAACGCGATAGCGGTCATACCCGCCAGGCCTCAGGGAAGGGTCGCCTTAGTGTGCACCAGGCACATCGCAACTTCTTCACATGTGGCGACCGAGGACAAGTAATGGACTCCCTGCCAACGTCTAGCGTCGTCTCACACCGTTAGACGTAGGCTGGCAGCGGCTGGACCAGGATATTACCGCCGCTTGCGTAGACTGTCGTAACGCGACAAGAAAAATGGCTGAGTCTGGAGAGGTGCAGTGACCGGGAAGCACGAACTGCCCATGAGCGGCGTCGCACTGTGTTCAGCGATGACCGCTGTCGGCGGATATCGAGATGATCTGGAGAGATATCTCATTCTTCCAATGTTTCAGCGCAGTACAACGGTGTTATTCCTGACGTTGTGGTGTAGAGAATTATCGAGTCCGGATTCAGATCACGGCTGGTAGTGACTGAGGGGTCTCTGATGCCACAGCGGAACGTGTCGGACATCTAGCGTGCTCTGCGTTACCTCTCATGCAACAATATCGTGGTGCCATTTTCCAACAGGACAATGCTCGTGCACAAATTGCAAGTGACTCTATCAACTGTCTGTGGGATTTTAAGGTGTTCCCGAGCCCAATAAGATCCCCCACACGTATCCGCAATGGAACATGTATAGGATCAGCCCGGACGTTTGTTCCAGAGCCGTTATCCAGGATATTAAGGACCAATTTAACACTTGTGGGCCAGCTTGATTCAGGAGAAGACAGAAAGACTTTTGACACCATTCAGTGCAAACGTCCAGGACAGAGGACGATCAGCGTCATGTACTGGTGGACATTAAAATTTCTACACCAAGAAGAAAGGCAGATGATAAACGGGTATTCATCGGACAAATATACTAGAACTGACATGTGATTGCATTTTCACGCAATTTGGGTGCATAGATGCTGAGAAATCAGTACCCAGAACAACCACCTTGCTCGTAATAACGGCCTTGATACGCCTGGGCATTGAGTCAAACAGAGCTTGGATGGCGTGTACAGGCACAGCTGCCCATGCAGCTTCAACACGATACCACAGTTCATCAAGAGTAGTGACTGGCGTATTGTGATGAGCCAGTTCCTCGGCCATAATTGACCAGACGTTTTCAATTGGTGAGAGATCTGGAGAATGTGCTGGCCAGGGCAGCTGTCGAACATTTTCAGTATCCAGACAGGCCCGTACAGGACCCGCACCATGTGGTATTGCATTATCCTGCTGAAATGTAGGGTTTCGCAGGGATCAAATGAAGGGTAGAGCCATGGGTTGTAACACATCTGAAATGTAACGTCCACTTTTCAAAGTGCCGTCAATGCGAACAAGAGGTGACCGAGACGTGTAACCAATGGCACCCCATACCATCACGCCTGGTGATACGCCAGTATGGCGATGACGAATACACGCTTCCAGTGTGCGTTCACCGTGATGTCGCCAAACACGGATGCGACCATCATGATGCTGTAAAAAGAACTTGGATTCATCCGAAAAAATGACGTTTTGCCATTCGTGCACCCAGGTTCGTCGTCGAGTACACCATCGCAGGCGCTCCTGTCTGTGATGCAGCGTGAAGGGTAACCGCAGCCACGGTCTCTGATAGTCCATGCTGCAGCAAACGTCGTCGAACTGTTCGTGCAGATGGATGTTGTTTTGCAAACGTACCAATCTGTTGACTCAGGGATCGAGACGTGGCTGCACGATCCGTTACAGCCATGCGGATAAGATGCCTGTCATCTCGACTGCTAGTGATTCGAGGCCGTTGGTATCCAGCACGGCGTTCCGGATTACCCTCCTGAACCCACAGGTTCCATACTCTGCTAAGTCATTGGATCTCGACTAACGCGAGCAGCGATGTCGCGATACGATAAACCGCAATCGTGAAATGCTACAATCCGACCTTTATCAAAGTCGGAAACGTGATGGTACGCATTTCTCCTCCTTACACGAGGCATGACAACAACGTTTCACCAGGCAACGTCGGTCAACTGTTGTTTGTGTATGAGAAATCGGTTGGAAACTTTCCTCATGTCACCACCGGCGCCAACCTTGTGTGAATGCTTTCAAAAGCTAATGATTTACATATCACAGCATTTTCTTCCTGTCGGTTAAATTTCGCGTCTGTAGCACATCTTCGTAATGTAGCAATTTTAATGGCCAGTAGTGTAGGTTGGCTCATGCTGTCAAGTTATTTCTAAATTTGAGTCGATTTTGTAATCACTGAACCATCACATTCCCTCTCACCCGTGAAGATTCATTTCGTTACCCCATCTCCTTCTGTGTGCTTCAATTTTTTTTTTTTTTTTTGTTTGGCATTGTGTACTTCAATGACAGCAGCAGATACAGTTTCGAGTCCTGCAGATCCGAGTTGTGAATTCATTGACCCCATCCGGAAGACGAATCGGAACGATAGGAATCCAAAAGTCTAATGCAGCTCTCTGCTTGATACCAGTTGCGTGCGAAGAGAATCATTTCCTCGAGCGGCACGTTGAGAGCCAGACCGTTTAAAGCCGCAGAAGCAGTAGGGTTTTCAGCGGAGTCGTGTTATTGCAACATTTCGACGATACCTGTACTTGTCATCTTCAGGGAAAGTGTCGCTTTCATATGCGGTTGGTTTCTTCATAGCCACTAGACTACAGATTCCTCTACCGAGTGCCGAACGTGTGCTGGAGATTACGAATATGAAATTCGTCGAAACATTGCGACAGCAAGACACCACGACTCGACTGATAATCCGAGATGACTTGATAGGTGTAATGTACTGCACGCAACACTCGAGTGGGCGGATCTGGTCAGCTGGTGTCCAGCGTCACCCGGGGTAGACGGCCAATGGCGAGCTGCCGGCGACGCGCGGCGATCGAAGACGTACGCCGTCGGGGACACGCCCCCTCCTCCTCCTCGCCCATTCCGCCGGACGCCGGGCGCCACTTTGACGGATAGGGTGGAGGAAGGGGAAGAGGAAGAGGCGAGAAGCAGAAGGAACAGGTGATGCGCCTTTCCGGACCCCAGGGCAGGCCAGCTGCCGGAGCGTACACACCCGGGGACGCGCCTGCTTTGCCCACCCGCGAGGTGCTAAATACATTAATAATCTATTACAAAAGACGTAGTATCCAGTAGTCCTCGAAAACTAAATTTATTGTCCAGTTGGTCACTCGTACACTGAAACACCGCCACGTGTCTATTCACAACTAAATCTAGAACAATTGTCCATCTTGGGTGTAAATTAGCGGAAGAAATTCTGACTAATCCAGCAGTAACCCAAGGCTGCAGCCTCACACCACCGCTCTTACATATACACTACTGGCCATTAAAATAGCTACACCAAGAAGAAATGCAGGTGATAAACGGGTATTCATTGGACAAATATATTATACTAGAACTGACATGTGATTACATTTTCATGCAATTTCGGTGCATAGATCCTGAGAAGTCAGTACCCAGAACAACCACCTCTGGCCGTAATAACGAGTTGTAGACACTTGTGAGAAGCGACACTTGTGAGAAACTGAAATGTGGCGACACTTGTGAGAAATCTGGGATACTGAGGGACCGGCACAGGGTGTGTCGAAAATGCTGCGCCACTACCTGCTCGGCCACTATCTGCTGCCGCTTGGTGTGACTGAATGCTCGGCTTGTACCGGCCCGGGCAGCTGCCGAGGGACATTCACACTCCTCCAGTGCAGCCAGGTTACATTATTTCAGAATTTATTTTTTTTTGGCACGGAAGAGTAGCCTTAGTCAAATTAGAAAGCGTAGCTGATTTTGCCCCTACGATATCATGTAAACCATTAGTTACGGCACAGTTACGCGTAAGACCTTTTTCATTGGACTTTTTGTACTGAATAATCTTACATAGGGCATAATTTTCGCTCAACCTCATACTTAATGATGTATTTTACAGAAGCTATAGAAATCGAAAATGTTTTCCATCTTTCAACCCCCACCCAAAATTTGATATGAGTGGCAACCTTTTACGGTATATTAAGAGGAGCCAACTAAAGAATTTGGTTCTCGGTAGAAACTTTTTCTTTAATTATTTCGAAACAAACCTCAATTTTTCCGTACCACGCAGGGAAGTGTACTGAGGTCTAATGTGAATCCTGCTAGCAATTAGCGTTAAGGAATGCAATGTATGTATTGAAACAAGATGTATTCATCGTCCACTGAAACAGACATTGTTTCTAAAATTCTCGACACGAAAATGCTGATTGTAATTGTTAGAAAAGGTATGACTTTTCAGACATCATTAGTGAAACTTTTACAATTTGCAAGAGACATTTAGCCGACTTTTTGTCGTTTCCAAGGAACACCACGACGAGGAATCTCTCTTCGTCCCGCATTATATTTATTTACAATATTTACAAAATGATTATTTATTTACAATTTTTACAATAGGGTTATCGGCGTGAACTGAACCCCTTTTCAATATTTACAAATGTTGCTGTAGCTTCAGCCATTTCCTTTTCATTGTAATTTCTCTGCATAAGCCACGCAAGTAAGAAATGATTTTATATTGCCGTCAACTTGGAGTCTTGTAAGGGTCTTAGAAAATATCTCATCTGTCTTAATTGCGGACTTTTTTCTTATTTTCCCACCTATATTTAAAACTAGTCGGAGCCCATGATATTCTGCGTCTTCTCTGAGAATTTTTACTAAGGAGTGAAAATTTGGATGAACCTTCGAAATTAATGTATTTATCCTCCGATTCCATTCTTCTGAAACATTGTTGGTACGGTGAAGCCTTCGTGGGCAGTTCCATATATCTTTTGGCATGTCTCCACTATCGAGTCATTGTTCAACAAAATAGTCGTAAAAATCCTGCAGTTTTTCATTTTCTGGCGTGCTCTCCTGAATTCATAGCCACCCATCATCTAACATGTCCAGGGGAATGTGAGCCAAAGCGGAACACAATCTTATGTGAAAGCGAATTTCTTCGTTTTCCTTGTAGGCAGCAACAAGGGTGCAATTCTGCACTTGCCTCCACAAGCAATGATTGAAGTGGTAGTTGCAGCCATTAATCTTTGCATCACGAAACAAATCTGTTACTGACTGGATGATTGCAGATTCAAAATCCATCATGATAGCTGTAGGATTCGTTGCTCTCAACAGCTGTGAAAAAGCTATCGTACGTTTCTCGCTTTTTATTGGGTAGCAAGGCGTACACGGTTGGAACTGTGTTTGTTTCCTTCTCAGAACTAGAAATATCGGCATGAAAAATAAGTAACGGTCCAAACTGCTTGCTGGAGCTTTTGAACGTTCCATCGACAAAGAACGAATTGCAGTCTGTTAAACAAGATTCTCCCCTTTCGCTGGCGAACACCAATAACCTATCACTTGGTCCTGTATCTGCGAGTATAAATTTGCTCCCATCATTCATAAGCAAATGGATGTTCTTGCAGAAATATTCCTGCAGCATCGGTCGGATCTTGTGTAGATCCCATGCTTTTTGCCTGAAGCGTTGCAGCGATCGTTTTCCACTCCTGTGTGACGGCAGTGATGTGACGATGCAGCACTGAACTGCGGTGTGCCACCTGTTTGGTGTCCCTGTAGACCGCCCGCTACCTGCTCTGCCGGGTCTCCTCACAAATGTCGCT
Organism: Schistocerca nitens; assembly: GCF_023898315.1. Lineage (NCBI taxonomy): Eukaryota > Metazoa > Arthropoda > Insecta > Orthoptera > Acrididae > Schistocerca > Schistocerca nitens. Next base: position 140,928,641 of record NC_064623.1, on the reverse strand, counting down.
CCTCACAACTGTCGCTCCTCACAAGTGTCGCAACCCCGTAATAACGGCCTTGATACGCCTGGGCATTGAGTCAAACAGAGCTTGGATGGCGTGTACAGTACAGCAGCCCATGCAGCTTCAACACGATACCACAGTTCATCAAGAGTAGTGACTGGTGTATTGTGAAGCGGCCACTTGCTCGGCCACCATTGACCAGACGTTTTCAATTGGTGAGAGATCTGGAGAATGTGCTGGCCAAGGCAGCTGTCGAACATTTTCAGTATCCAGAAAGGCCCGTACAGGACCTGCAACATGCGGACGTGCATTATCCTGCTGAAATGTAGGGTTTCACAGGGATCAAATGAAGGGCAGAGCCACGGGTCGTAACACATCTGAAATGTAGCGTCCACTGTTCAAAGTGTCGTCAATGCGAACAAGAGGTGGCTGAGACATGTAACCAATGGCACCCCATACCATCACGCCGAGGGATACCCCAGTATGGCGATGACGAATACACTCTTCCAATGTGCGTTCACCGCGATGTCGCCAAACACGGATGGGACCATCGTGATGCTGTAAACAGAACCTGCATTCATCCGAAAATATGACGTTTTGCCATTCGTGCGCCCAGGTTCGTCGTTGAGTAGACCATCGCAGGCGCTCCTGTCTGTGATGCAGCGTCAAGGGTAACCGCAGCCATGGTCTCCGAGCTGATAGCCCATGCTGCTGCAAACGTTGTCGAACTGTTCGTGCAGATGGTTGTTGTTTTGCAAACGTCCCCATCTGTTGACTCGGGGATCGAGACGTGGCTGCATGATCCGTTACAGCCATGCGGATAAGATGCCTGTCATCTCGACTGCTAGTGATACGAGGCCGTTGGGATCCAGCACGGCGTTCCGTATTACCCTCCTGTACCCACCGATTCCATATTCTGCTAACAGTCATTTGATCTCGACCAACGCTAGCAGCAATGTCGCGATACGATAAACCGCAATCGCGATGGGCTACAATCCGACCTTTAGCAAAGTCGGCAACGTGATGGTACGCATTTCTCCTGCTTACACGAGGCATCACAACAACGTTTCACCAGGCAACGCCGGTCAACTGCTGTTTGTGTATGAGAAATCGGTTGGAAACTTTCCTCGTGTCAGCACGTTGTAGGTGTCGCCACCGGCGCCAACCTTGTGTGAATGCTGTGAAAAGCTAATCATTTGCATATTACAGCATCTTCTTCCTGTCGGTTAAATTTCGCGACTGTAGCACGTCATCTTCGTGGTGTAGCAATTTTAATGGCCAGTAGTGTAAAAGGGTATTAGGGCTATCAGTACAGCATGTTTTTATGTTGGTTAATACCTCCGAGTGCACGTGGCAAGAGCAAGCCATTAATGCTTTTTTCCTTTGGCAGCAGATCGGGTGTTGAAGTGTGGATGCGTGCACGCAAAGCTGTTAGTTTAGATTGACAAGCGTAGTGCACTTAATGCTGCAGTACGACCATGCAGAAAACATGAGGTACTAAATTATGTGAAGTTTTTGCGGGAAAAAACAACGAAGACAATGAAGTGGGTAGGTTAAGGCACCAATGATTACAATATCTGCAGTTACACTCCTAACGCTCTCTCTTAAATAGATACATACGTATAAAGCTGAGGTGACAAGTCATGGGATAGCTATTTGCACATTTACAGATGGCGGTAGTATCGCGAACACAAGTTATAAAAGGTAGTGTATTGACAGAGCTATTATCAGTCAGGTAATTTGTGTGAGAGGGTTTCTGACATGTAAAGGCAGCATGACTGGAATTAACAGACTTTGAACTCGGAATGGCAGTTGTAGTTAGGCGCATCGGACATCCCATTTCGGGAATCGTTCGGGAATTCAATATTCCGAGATCCACAGGGTGGAGAGTGTGCCGAGAATACAAAAATGGTTCAAATGGCTATGAGCACTATGCGACTTAACTTCTGAGGTCATCAGTCGCCTAGAACTTAGAACTAATTAAACCTACCTAACCTAAGGACATCACACACATCCATGCCCGAGGCAGGATTCGAACCTGCGGCCGTAGCGGTCGCTCGGCTCCAGACTGTAGCGCCTAGAACCGCAAGGCCACTCCGGCCGGCGAGAATACAAAATTTCAGGCATCACCTCTCATAATGGAAAAATGCAGTGGACGACGGCCTTCATTTAACGACCGGGAGCAGCGGCGTTTGGGTAGAGTTTGTAAGGTGGCAACGGTCTTTCACCTTATATGAGTCCATTTAACGTGACACTTTAGGTTTTGTTGGAGTAATACTCTAAATTACGGTGTAGGAAATCTATGTGGAAACGCATCGGCACGCGAGAATTCCGCGATTTTGCAATTATAAGATTTTGCAGAAAGGCAGTACGCGAGACAGAGCTCGGCTACCTCCCCGCCTAGCCGCCGAAGGCCACAGCCTAACGGTATGAATGGTGAACTGTGGGATTTCTGTAATCCGTTTAGAGAGGCCACAGCGGTCGACAACCTCTGAAGGACGTGCGGCTGCAGGTGTTCTTGTGTTTACCAAAACAGAGCAGTGGATAGCTGGACGGGCATTCCGGTGCGTGCTCTCGCTTATGTCCCACTAATTTTACGCCTTCGAGTAACTCAAGTGGGGCAGGCCAGGAGTTCCGAATAACAAACTTTCAATGCAAGAATCTGTGTTCGCTACGACGGGGAATCTTGCCGGGAAAATCTCGGGTGGTCTCTTGGGAGAAAACTTCCAGTAAATGTGTAATTGCCCACAGCTGTGGTTCTTCCCAGCCAGTGAGGGCGGAGTTTACTTGTGAAATTTTGTAGAAATAAAAGAATTGTGGAAAAGAGTTCTACTCCCAGGCCGTACATTGGTCGGCACTGGGAAACTGGGTATTTTGAGAGCTTCTAGTGATGTGATTCGCTCGGTAAAAGTTGAGGGGAGATAACAAAGGTGAAGAGCGATCTTGCTGGACTCTCGGCAATGGTCTTCCGTTCTGGGCTCTCGTTCTGGGAGGACGTTCGCCAAGTCGTCTCTCGTCTTGGTCTTTCGTTCTGAGTGGACGTCAGCCGCGCCAGCTCTTTGCTGCCGGGAAGATCGTTGCAAATAGAGAAGTGTATGGACAGCGGTCTGGTGTCCGAGTAGTGTAGGAGTGTATTTTCCGAGACGCCACACGCCAACCGCACAGCCGCGCCGTCGCCGTCGGAGACCGCCGCTGCAACAGGAACATTACGGTGAGATCGCTCCCGCTTCGGCCTGTGTTAGGAGTAACGTTAAATAGTTGGATCACGTGCAATTGCTGTTTCCACAGAGGTTTCACGGTACTTTGGGGTGTAGCGGTTCTTCGTATTTTACGTTTCGTGTCGATGTCAGCCGGTCAGCCAAGTTATAAGAGATCGCGTTTTGGACCAATTTTAACACAGTTCGTTGCCAATGCCAGTCAGGAGGATAATTTGTAAATTGTGCATTGTGTTTTATTCAGCATTGATCTGAAGGTTATAATACAATTATTGTGATTCAGTAGAGCATTTACTGTCAGTAATTGATCCTGAATTCACCCTTTTGCTTTATTTTATTTTTGTGTGTGATTGAACACCCTAAGTGTTCGTGATCGTTCATGTTTGGAAGTAAAAGCAGATGTGATTTATCGTCAACGCTACCACCGCAGATTAATTGGGAGTGACAGCGCCACATTTAAATCCAGCGTTATCCATTTTTGCGTTCAGTTCCACTCCCAGTTTCTCTGTAAGTTGTTTGTCAGGGGCGAACACACGCAAAAATCGGACAAGCAACGGGTGGGGTATTACAAGTTGTCAGTACTAACAGACGAGCAACACTACATGAAAGACGAAAGAATTCAGTCGCACGAGCAACGTATCCCTTAGGACAGTGGGGCGGAATGTAGCGCTAATGGGCTGTAGCAGAAGACGACCGACGCGAGTGCCTTTGCTAACAGCACGACATCGGCTGCAGCGCCTCTCCCAGGGTTGCGACAATGTCGGTTGGACCCTAGACGACAGGAAAACCGTGTCCTGGTCTGATGAGTTCCGATTTCAGTTGGTAGGAGCTAACGGTAGGGTTCGAGTACGGCGCAGGCCACACGAAGCCACGGAAAGAAGTTGTCAATAAGGCACTGTGCAAGCTGGTGGTGGCTCCATAATGATGTGGGCTGTGTTTACATGGAGTGGACTGGGTCCTCTGGTCCAACTGAACCGATCAGTGATTGTAGACGGTTATCTTCGGCTATATGGAGACCATTTGCAACCATTCACGGAATTCTGATTCTTGAAGTTTTCCCATCATAACATTCTATGATGTTTCGGGATTGCACTGATCATGTTGACTTCTTGCCACAATATTTCGCTTCGGACACCTGAAGATGGCAAGGAAAGCGTTTCTGAAGAAGAGAAATTTGTTAACATCGAGTATAGATTTAAGTGTGAGGAAGTCGTTTCTGAAAGTATTTGTATGGAGTGTAGCCATGTATGGAAGTGAAACATGGGCGATAAATAGTTTGGACAAGAAGAGAATAGAAGCTTTCGAAATGTGGTGCTACAGGGGAATGCTGAAGATTAGATGGGTAGATCATATAACTAATGATGAGGTATTGAATAGGATTGGGGAGAAGAGAAGTTTGTGGCACAACTTGACTAGGAGAAGGGATCAGTTGGTAGGACATGTTCTGAGGCATCAAGGGATCACCAATTTAGTATTGGAGGGCAGTGTGGAGGGTAAAAATCGTAGAGGGAGACCAAGAGATGAATACACTAAGCAGATTCAGAAGGATGTAGGTTGCAGTAGGTACTGGGACATGAAGAAGCTTGCACAGGATAGAGTAGCATGGAGAGCTGCATCAAACCAGTCTCAGGACTGAAGGCCACAACAACAACAACCTGAAGATGGCTGAAGGGTTGCCAGCCGACATATTGTGGCAAGGCGTAAAAATGGTGCGGCTGCGATCCCGAAACCTCATTGAACATGGGCTTCATATTGTGGCAAGACGTAAAAATAAATGGTGCGGCTGTGATCCCGAAACCTCATTGAACATGGGCTTCATGTTCCCGAACAACAATGTCGTCACTAGGCGACGGTTGTTCCCAACTGGTTTGAAGAACATCCTGGACAAATACAGCGAATGACTTGCCCTCCCAGTTCGCTACATGAATCCCATCGAACATTTGTGGGACGTAATTGAGAGGTCAGTTCGTGTACAAAACCCTGCACGAATAACACTTTCGCAATTATGGACGGCTATAGAGGCAGCGTGAGTAAATATTTCTGCAGAGGACTTTCAACGACTTTTTGAGTCCGTGCCACATATTTAATTAGAAACTAGAAGGAACATGAGCACCCTGAAATAAAACTGAATAGCAGCATGTACATAAAAACTATGCCTTTTTTCAGGTGATTCGGCCACCCTACTGGACGATGAAGGTAAGCTTCAGTCTTCTCCTGCTTCTTCTCTTTTTCTTCTTCCGTTTCAAGGAATGGGCGCTGGCCTGTTCCGAAACAGAACAGAAATGTTGTCTCCGTCTTCTATACCCCATATTCCAGTTTGGTTGAAAACGTAATGGCGCCCAGGTGACGAGGTCATAGCATTTTCTTTTGGTAGTGTCTACCCTCTTCTGTCATTGTAGCTTTTACGTCTACTTGTTACCTTACATCTTCATTCCGCACTCTCTCTAAGCGACAGTTCAAGAAGCGATGCCGGAAACCTCATTTCAGCTGCTTCAATTCTTCGGTCAGCTCCTTTTATTAGGAGGACCCAGTTTCCACTACCCTTCACAACAGCAGCCTTAGCCTCCACGTAGTCTTTGTGTTATCTATTTCGATGATCTATTATTTTATTGTTTATCATTATCTTTGCTGTCCTTATGCGCCTCCGTCCCCTTGCTACTACTTTTGCTTTATTTACAGATGTAACCACTTGATAAGTCTGTAAAACGTCAAAAAAAATTGAACGCTTTCCAAATAAATCGCTTTCGCTGTGTGCTAGGAAAACTTGGTCGTCTGCAAATAAAAGACTGTAAGTAATTTTGTTGCTCCCCAGGTCCAGCTTCTCGGGGTTTTTAGAATTCTATTTTTCCACAACTGCTGATACACTCATATATGAAAAAGGATTGGAGAGAGTCTACACCCTTGTGTTAGGCCCTGGTTTACAGCTAAACTTTTATACTAATGTTAGTCTTATAGTGCAGTGATTTAATGTCTCAACAAATTCAGAGGTACATCGTAGTCCGTAAGTTTTTCCGATAATTTCATCCTTTCTACCTTATCGTACGTTTTCTCGCAGTCTAGGAAGCCCAGGTCAGTTATTTTAGAGCAAATGTTGCATTATACAGGACTTGCCTTTACGAAAGCTGCATTGCCACTATCGTTAAAACCTGTTTGCTATTGGCCATAGTTCCCTTTTAATGATAGACGAATACATTTCATCGGCAGCATTTTACATGGATACATCCCTGCAATTTGGGCATTCTTTTTCACCTCCTTTCTTGAATATATTTATAATTCTAGCTTCCTTCCGTTCCTCTTGAATTTCTCCCGAGCACCGAATGTTGTTCTTGTGGTTTTCAGTCCGAAGACTGATTTCGTTTATCTCTCCATGCTACTCTATCCTGCGCAATCCTCTTCATTTCCGCCGGCCGAGGTGGCCGAGCGGTTCTAGGCGCTGCAGTCTGGAACCGCGCGATCGCTGCGGTAGCAGGTTCGAATCCTGCCTCGGGCATGGATGTGTGCGATGTCCTTAGGTTAGTTAGGTTTAAGTAGTTCTAAGTTCTAGGGGACTGATGACCTCAGAAGTTAAGTCCCATAGTGCTCAGAGCCATTTAAACCATTTCTTCATTTCCAAATAACTACTGCAACCTACATCCTTCTGACAAAAGTAACGTTCCATGCCTCGCACACGACCTAAGGCGAAAGAAGTAGAGCGTTTCCTGCTTAAAGTGGTGCACATCGAACCATAGGAACTCCTCGGAATACATTTCTCGATCGACTTCATAACGGTTTACCTGAAATTTCACGGTGAAGCAGCAGGCAAACGGTTTACTCGCCGTTCACCAATGTATATTGTTTCCATCATTCGAACGACAATGTGGGAATGATGACTGTTGAGGACTCAGAGCTCGCACCATACGAACCTTCGAGCCACCGTTTGAAATTCCAGCCACGCTGGTCGTGGACGCCCTGTAGACTTACGTTCGAGACGTATCATGTTCTGAAAGGAACGCGTTAGGTGCGAACTGAAATGCGGACATACAGCCCGTCGCGTCCGGCCGGTGTGGCCGAGCGGTTCTAGGCGCTTCAGTCTGGAACCGCGCGACCGCTACGGTCGCAGGTTCGAAACCTGCCTCGGGGATGGATGTGTGTGATGTCCTTAGGTTAGTTAGGTTTAAGTAGTTCTAAGTTCTAGGGGACTGATGCCCTCAGATGGTAAGTCCCATCAATGCTCAGAGCCATTTTGAACCACAGCCCGTCGCACTTGACCATTGGTGACTGGCGAGTGATCATCATTTATCACGGTCAACTGCGAACTTATTCGAGGTTCGTACAGAATGGGCATGTTCGCTCTGAATGCCTACAAAGACGCTTCGTCCAGATACCACGTGCAGACAGGATGCCTACGTCGCAACCGATGAATCAGACGTTGTTCTGCTCCAGTTACCCACCCAGGTGGACCCGGTTTCCGTGCCAACGATGCCACGACTTGCGTCAGAACCGTCCACGTAATCGACGGCAGCGTCCCCGCCTACCCTTCATCCGTGTGAAGAAATCGATTCAAGCTTGGACACGGAGATGCGGGAGGTGCCTACTGTTCGTCGTGATCCACAGAACGCAGACAAGTTTCCGCGAACAGAGGTCGCCCAAACGGGGGAAGAAGAGGATGTCCGAAGGAAACGCTTCGGAATAAGAGAAAAATCCCTGTCCCACGCTGTGGATCCCGCTCCAGTGATTCCTAGTTCGCTGCTGGCAACTACCGCGCAAGGACAAAGAACGTTTGACGAGTTCCCTGCCGATTTTGCATCTAAGACACCAGATAAACGTCATCCGTCGCCTAACGTACCGAACCTCTAGCTTGGTGACTGGGTGTCTGATATGGAGATGGACATAGTGGTGGGTGGAGACTAACGGCGTCTTACGCCCTGAGGATCAGATCCCTCACCATGTCCAGGCCTTCACAAGATGGCGGGGGGACCTACCTTTGCACTATACATGGCCAATCATCCACGGTGAACGACGCGGACATACGTACTTCACCAGCCACTTAGGCAGTAGGTTGGACAGGATTTACGATTCCCGAGGTCTTCAGCCAGTGATCATCTGTGCTGAGCCGTGGCTCACCACATTCACATACCATCTGCGCCGTGGCTCAAATGGCTCTGAGCACTATGGGACTCAACTGCTGAGGTCATTAGTCCCCTAGAACTTAGAACTACTTAAACCTAACTAACCTAAGGACATCACAAACATCCATGCCCGAGGCAGGATTCGAACCTGCGACCGTAGCGGTCTTGCGGTTCCAGGCTGCAGCGCCTTTAAAGGCCACTTCGGCCGGCTTCTCCGCCGTGACTCTGCACAAGAACAGATGAGATGTAGTGGAGGACCATGGATTTTTAACGTCATCATTCTCTGGGAAGACGTCACTGATACTCGGCACAAATTAGAAAGACGACGTCATACCCGTGATTCCTTGATACGGTGGTGGACACGCTGCGCCAATGCCCGCTCATGGCGCATGGGTGAGATAAGGCGCTTTGGCAACTGTCGACCTCTGACTTTAACTAAACGGTCTTGAGGGAAATGGCGTAGCAACAGCCTTCGCCAGTGTGCCAAGCGGTCGTCCACCGCACAAAGGCGCGGCTGCTGCAGATATCGGCTGCCAGACTGGAAGGCACGTGGGTTAGAATCAGTCGCATATGAACGTGCTTCTCTCCATAACATAGTCGGAGAATGGAGACATAGTAAGAGGCGACTCATCGTAGCAGTCATTGCGGCGGACGGGCAGCGTCGAGAGACACATACCACCATTTACTGTGTCATCACAGATTATTACCGAACTCTCTGGCTGGTAGGCCACGGCCTGACTATGATATTGAGGACGTCCTGCAACGACCTGCCGCCTCCGGGTAAGACAAGAGGAGACGACACGTTCTTGGAGGCAGTCAAGCTGAAAGAATTGCTCATGACCCTGTCGCAGGACGCGAGAAACAAATCTCCTGGACCTGAACCTCCTTAGCTTGAATTTTATAGTACCTTTTCTGACCTGACAGGGAAAGTTGGGTGGCAGATGTGCTGCTAACTCCTGGATCTGGACGTTCGCGTCCCCCACTCCCCCCCCCCCCCCCCACTCTTCCCGAATTTTTGGAGGGCATTGTAATCGCTGTGCCAAAACTGAACAGAGGGTGCTGACCGCAAGACTTCCGACTGTTGACGTTAGTGAATTCCGATTACAATGTGTTTGCGCCCATACTTAGTGCTCGCCACCTCGCTAATACCAAGGATGCCATTCACGCCGACCAGACATGTGTGGGAGGTGGCAGTAATGCACACACGGCGTTAAAGTCTTATAGAGATGTGGTGGCGTACATGTTGGTGTGTCGTTTAGAAGGTGCCCTTGTCACGGTTGACCTAGACCTCACATGTGACCGAGATGAGCGTGGTTTCTTCCAGGTTACCTCAGAGACAGTCGCTGCCCCCAGTATCGGCTGGTTTGGTTCTCCTTCTCATCCACAGTCCGCCCTCCACTGTCCTGGTCAATAAGTACCGATCGCCACCATTCACTACTGACCGTTCAGGCTGCTCTCTGTCAGCCTTTCTCTTCGCCGCTGCCCTTCATGGTCTACGTCAACGTTTGGAGGGCATCCACCTCCGCAATGTGCATTTTTAATGTTGTGTCTACGCGGTCGATGTAGTTTGGTTGGCGACGTCGGCACAATGTAGGCCTACACAGGATGAAAAGTATTTAAACCGACAAACTCTGGGAGGTTGTAGAGGACATCAAAACAAAATTTTTCCCTAATGTCATTTTTTCCTATGAGGAGTATTTAAACCGGTGGAGGCCGTATTACGCTCTTCAGTTGTTACAGGCCGTATTACGATCTTCAGTTGTTAGAGGGCGTATTACGCTCTTCAGTTGTAGGCAACTGCTGTCCACCAGTGTAGTAGTGCATTGTCTCTGTTTACTAATGGAGCGATACACGTCGAGTGAGTACACTGATATGGTTGGTGCGTACTACGTGGCGCACCACAACGGACGAGCTGCACAGCGGGTTTATCAACCACAATATCCTAATCGCCTAATCGCCTAATCGCCGATCTTTGCTGCTGTGTACCAACGTCTGCGTGAGACCGGGTCATTTAGCAGATTACCTGGACAGGGACGCCGTCGCACGGTAAGAACGCTGATATTTGTGGAAGCTGTCTTGCAGCATGTGGATCGGGATCCTTCAATCAGCACTCGTGCAGTTGCACGTAAGATGGGGACGAATCAGACGAATGTAAGAATAGTCCTTCGAGAGCAATTGTTACGTCCATTTCACTTACTGCGTGTCCACAACAACCTGGAACCAGTTGATATCCACCCAGAGCACAGTTTTCGCAGTGGTACCCTAGACACTGTGAAATGCATCCTACATTTCCATCCTCTGTGTTGTTTACCGATGAAGCAACATTCGGGCGTGATGGAGTCTTCAACATGCACAATTCGCATGTTTGGAGTGAGGATAACCCACATGCCACAGTTACTAGCGCTCAGCAAGTCCGGTTCTTCATTAATGTGTGGGTCGGTGTTGTTGAGAACTGTTTAATTGGGCCGTATCTACTACCAAGGCCTTTAAATGGCAGGTAGTATTACAATTTTCACCCCAGAGCATTGCCAGAATTGCTGGAAAACGTCCCGCTTCCTACGAGACAACGCATGCGGTTCCAACATGACGGGGCGCTGGCACATTTCAGTCGTCGTGTGCGTCGATTCCTGGACCGACGGTTCCCAGAAACGTGGATTGGCAGAGGTGGTCCTGTACCATGGCCTGATCGATCCCCAGATATGTCCCCTCTGGACGTTTTTTGTTGGTGTTGTGGCGTAACAAGACAGCCACGCCACTCGGAAGTAGCCGAAAGGCACGCGTTAACTCACGCAGGCTAGTAGATAGGTCTGAAACAGGATACGTAATGAATGCTATAAAGAAAAGTACGTAGCTCCTGGAATACTTAACTTTAATCCATCCTTGTGGTACATCGCTCTTGACGATACAAGTGAGACGCTTTAGATACAAGCTATGTAATGCTAATGGCGCCTTGCTAGGTCGTAGCCATTGACTTAGCTGAAGGCTATTCTATCTGCTCTGCAAATGAGCGAGGCTTCGTCAGTGTGCATCGCTAGCTACGTCGTCCATACAACTGGGGCGAGTGCTAGTAAGTCTCTCGAGACCTGCCGTGTGGTGGCGCTCGGTCTGCGATCACTGTCAGTGGCGACACGCGGGTCCGACATGTACTAATGGACCGCGGCCGATTTAAAGCTACCACCTAGCAAGCGTGGTGTCTGGCGGTGACACCACAGTTGGTTTAATTAATTTGTAGCCAGAGAAATCTTTCTCTACCGGTTTAAATACTCCTCATAGGGAAAAATATTTGTTTTGATGTCCCCTACAACATCTCAGAGTTTGTCGGTTTCAATACTTTTCACCCCGTATGTACGGCGATCGCGTGGCTGCAGCCCCACGGCGAGGTCGCCGGCTACCGTATTAATCTGAGGAAGTCACATTACCGTGTGTGGCCAGAGGACTGGCTATCAGTACGCCAGTCCCCGTTACCAAGGTCCCGGCGATGAAATGTTTGAGAGTGATCTTCCATGGGAACGTGCAGCGTAAAGCAGCAGCTACGTATGGCAGACTACTTAATACGATCCGCCAGCAAGTTCGTCTCTATACCTTTCGAACACTTGATTTGATCATGCGGGTACATTTTGTGAACGTCTGCTTCGCGCTGAAACACATCCGTTCTCCCACTGCCCGCTACACTGGCTGCCAAGTTCCAGGCGGGCTTTGGTTATTTCGTCAGCGATGGTAGGGTATTCAAGACCCGTTATGAGACACTGACGTTGCAGTCGCCATTGGAATGATAAACATGCAAAATACGGCGCGCGCTCACTTTCTTCGGACGATGCATCAATTACTTGCTTCGGACAAGGACACTTTCACTGGTACACTGATTGAGGATGAGGTGCGGCTCATTCCCTCCGGCAGCAGACTCCTGTTGGACATGTCGCGTCGCAATCGTGTCACACTCGCACCGATCTGGTCGACAAGAGTTATCTCATGAATGTTCTAAAGATCACGCGGGTTCCTAGAACCGCTGCTTTCAACGGACACTGCCTGCTTATGCGGTTGAATGCCGACATCCAGAGGTTGGCTGGAGGCGAATGTGGAGGAACATACACTCGAATTTCCTTCGTACTGCGAGAAGGGCGCTGTGGTATGTGAACGACTGAAAAATTCCCCACCCGACAACGTTTGTACACTACACATCTGTAAATTGGAACGGCCTTGCACTTTACAAGAGTCGATTTAACGTGACACTTCAGGTTTTGTAGGAGTAATACTCTAAATTACGGTGTAGGAAATCTATGTGGCAACGCATCGGACCGCGAGAATTCCGCGATTTTGTAATTATAAGATTTTGCGGAAAGGCACTACGCGAGAGACACTTCGGCTACGTCACCGCCTAGCCGCCGAAGGCCACAGCCAGAACAGTATGAATGGTGAACTGTGGGATTTCTGTAATCCGTTTAGAGAGGCCACAGCGGCCGCCAACCTCTGAGGGATGCCGGCTGCAGGTATTCAAGTGTTTACCAAAACAGAGCAGTGGATAGCTGGACGGGCTTTCCTGTGCGTGCTCTCGCCTATGTCCCACTAATTTTAAGCCTTCGAGTAACTCAAGTGGGGCAGGCCAGGAGTTCCGAATAACAAACTTTCAATGCAAGAATCTATGTTCGCTAGGACGGGGAATCTTGCGGGGATAATCTAGAGTGGTCTCTTGGGAGAAAACTTCCAGTAAACGTATTATTGCCCACAGCTGTGGTTCTTCCCAGCTGGTGAGGGTGGAGTTCACTTGTGAAATTTTGTAGAAATAAAAGAATTGTGGAAAAGAGGTCTATTCCCAGGCCATACATTGGTCGGCACTGGCAAACTGGGTATTTCGAGAGCTTCTAGTGAGGTGATTCGCTCAGTAGAAGTTGAGGGGAGAAAACAAAGGTGAAGAGCGATCTTGCTGGACGACTCTCGGTAGAGGTTTTCCGTTCTGGGCTCTCGTACTGAGAGGACGTTAGCCAAGTCGTCTCCTCTTTTGGTCTTTCATTCTGAGAGGACGTTAGCCGCTTCAACTTATTGCTGACGGAAACATTGTCGCAATTAGAGAAGTTTATGGACAGCAGTCTGGTGTTTGAATACTGTAGGATTGTAATTTCCGAGACGCCACACGCTACCGGCGCTACAACAGGAATATTACGGTGAGATCGCTCCCGCATTGGCCTGTGTTAGGACTAACGTTAAACAGTTGGATCAATTGCAATTGCTGTTTCCACAGAGGTTTCACGGTACTTTGGAGTGTAGTGGTTCTTCGTATATACAGGGTGTTTCAAAAATGACCGGTATATTTGAAACGGCAATAAAAACTAAACGAGCAGCGATAGAAATACACCGTTTGTTGCAATATGCTTGGGACAACAGTACATTTTCAGGCGGACAAACTTTCGAAATTACAGTAGTTACAATTTTCAACAACAGATGGCGCTGCAAGTGATGTGAAAGATATAGAAGACAACGCATTCTGTGGGTGCGCCATTCTGTACGTCGTCTTTCTGCTGTAAGCGTGTGCTGTTCACAACGTGCACGTGTGCTGTAGACAACATGGTTTATTCCTTAGAACAGAGGATTTTTCTGGTGTTGGAATTCCACCGCCTAGAACACAGTGTTGTTGCAACAAGACGAAGTTTTCAACGGAGGTTTAATGTAACCAAAGGACCGAAAAGCGATACAATAAAGGATCTGTTTGAAAAATTTCAACGGACTGGGAACGTGACGGATGAACGTGCTGGAAAGGTAGGGCGACCGCGTACGGCAACCACAGAGGGCAACGCGCAGCTAGTGCAGCAGGTGATCCAACAGCGGCCTCGGGTTTCCGTTCGCCGTGTTGCAGCTGCGGTCCAAATGACGCCAACGTCCACGTATCGTCTCATGCGCCAGAGTTTACACCTCTATCCATACAAAATTCAAAGGCGGCAACCCCTCAGCGCCGCTACCATTGCTGCACGAGAGACATTCGCTAACGATATAGTGCACAGGATTGATGACGGCGATATGCATGTGGGCAGCATTTGGTTTACTGACGAAGCTTATTTTTACCTGGACGGCTTCGTCAATAAACAGAACTGGCGCATATGGGGAACCGAAAAGCCCCATGTTGCAGTCCCATCGTCCCTGCATGCTCAAAAAGTACTGGTCTGGGCCGCCATGTCTTCCAAAGGAATCATTGGCCCATTTTTCAGATCCGAAACGATTACTGCATCACGCTATCTGGACATTCTTCGTGAATTTGTGGCGGTACAAACTGCCTTAGACGACACTGCGAACACCTCGTGGTTTATGCAAGATGGTGCCCGGCCACATCGCACGGCCGACGTCTTTAATTTCCTGAATGAATATTTCGATGATCGTGTGATTGCTTTGGGCTATCCGAAACATACAGGAGGCGGCGTGGATTGGCCTCCCTATTCGCCAGACTTGAACCGCTGTGACTTCTTTCTGTGGGGACACTTGAAAGACCAGGTGTACCGCCAGAATCCAGAAACAATTGAACAGCTGAAGCAGTACATCTCATCTGCATGTGAAGCCATTCCGCCAGACACGTTGTCAAAGGTTTCGGGTAATTTCATTCAGAGACTACGCCATATTATTGCTACGCATGGTGGATATGTGGAAAATATCGTACTATAGAGTTTCCCAGACCGCAGCGCCATCTGTTGTTGAAAATTGTAACTACTGTAATTTCGAAAGATTGTCTGCCTGAAAATGTACTGTTGTCCCAAGCATATTGCAACAAACGGTGTATTTCTATCGCTGCTCGTTTAGTTTTTACTGCCGTTTCAAATATACCGGTCATTTTTGAAACACCCTGTACGTTATAACAGATCGCGTTTTGGGCAGATTTTAACACAGTTACTGTCAATGCCAGTTAGGAGGATAATTTGTAAATTGTTCATTGTGTTTTATTAAGCATTGATCTGAAGGTTACAATAAAATTATTCTGATTCAGTAGAGCCCTTACTTTCAGAAGTTGATCCTGAATTCACAACTTTCGCTTTATTTTATTTTTGTGTATGCCTTTGATGTCATTGAACACTCTAAGTGTTCGTGATTGTTCATGTTTGGAAGTAAAAATAGGTGTGATTTGTCGTCAACACTACCACCGCAGGTTAATTAGGGGTGACAGGGCCACATTTAAATCTAGTGTTATCCATTTTTGCGTACAGTTCCACTCCCAATTTCTCTGTAAGTCAGGGACGAACACAAGCAAAAACCGGATAAGCAACGCGTGGGGTGTTACACATCTTCCCGAGAACCCTCTCTGCCCCAGATGCGCTGCTACCGACATGCACCGTTTCGTTTGAGATACTGCTGGCTGTTAAATTCTTTCACCTTGCATGTTGGCGTTGTTGCTGCGATGGAGCAAGGATGTAGGCAGGATTTCGTCAAAGGGTGGTGGGGTGTACATAATTTCCTTTTTGGAAGTCTTCATACGATTAGTATCTTTTCTATAAAGTAAGTATGAAAAGCTTGTATTAAAAAAAGTATAATATATATTCTCAACAGTACGTAAGAAATACCCAAATGCAGAATTAAATATTTCACTATTTGGCAATATGAAAACTTTATTACCAAACGAATTATAATCCTAATGTAATGTATTGCCTGCTTGCTATCAAAACACTGCTCAGTTTTCTAATATAAGGTTCACTATCATCTCACCGATTCCTCGAAGTAGTGTGTTAACGGGCGCGGCTATCCATGCGGGTCGGATAAAATGTCTGTCATTTTAAACAAATAATTACGATCCGAGCCATGTCATTGAAGGCCTCGGGGTTTCCTCGTTCATGTTTCCATATTTTGACCTTATGGGAAATAAATTTATTCATTTTGCGTATTTTGATTTTTTATACTTGATATGACCGATTTTACAGTTTAATCCTGCCATATTAATAATTTTTCCCTGCCTTTACTGTATAATATTTATTATCCATAAAAGAGCATTTTCTCAATTTTGCTCCATAAAATACAGAATTTCCACTAAGAACGATAAAGTATTTTCTTCGACAATGATCTCAGAGCTTTCAACAAGCACTGTGGTGTCACCGCTAGACACCACACTTGCTAGGTGGTAACTTAAATCGGCCGCGGTCCTGTAGTACATGTCGGACCCGCGTGTCGCCACTGTGTAATCGCAATCCTAGCGCCACCACATGGCAGGTCACAAGACACGGACATGACCTCGCCCCAGTTGTACGGACGACATAGCTTGCGACCAGACCTACCAAGTCTTCCTCTCATTTGCCGAGAGACTGATAGAATAGCCTTCAGCTTATTCCATAGCTACTACCTAGCAAGGCGCCATTTGTATCAGTGCTTATAGCTTACTACTATTCAAGAGATGTATTCCAACAAGAGAATAAAGTTAAGTATATTATTCCAGCTACGTACTGTTCTTCTTATTCATTAATAAGTCTCATGTTCCAGTACTTCACGCCCGTCTGCGTTAGTTTAGCGTGCACTTTCAGCCACTTCGATCTACAAGGTGTTGGCCTAGCTGCCGACACATCAAGCACAAACATAATATCGTTACTTTGGAGTGCTGTATTTTGGCAAACCACTAAGAAGTTGTCAAGCTCCAATGCCCACCTTCACCTCCAACGTCATTTTACACTGTTCTTTGATTTGTGCTGAAGAAGTTATCAGGAATCAACGAACCTGAATTTTTTGGGGCGCCATGATTATTACCGACAGACTTATTGGAATAAACAGATCTGGCATTGGTTTGTTCGACAGAGAAGCTGGAGCAATTTTTAGTGTCTCAAATGCAAAGAATCTGGAATTATTCAACCTTCCGCTTTCCCAAATTTCCTCATTTAAGTATGTATGTGTCGCTGCTTGAAATGGAGAAAGGTAAACGCAGATGCACGCATCAGAATTTGGATTATTATTTACCAGCGGAAAAATACTCTTATCTGAGTACAAGAAATGCGAGTATGCTTCTCTTTGAACGATTAACTGGAAACTTCCTCAGCACCTTTAACAGTCTCCCCAAACATTTTGGCATGCAAACATATTCGACACTGTTTTTAACATATAACTCACCTGTTACTCCCACAATCTCCTCTAACTGTAACTCGGTCACACCTACTAGTCCATCGCTGTAATTCGCTGATATTCATCCACTCCCACTTGCTCTTCCTCCCTCACTCAGTCATCCCAACTCTATCTCATTATCTTTTTGTGTCTCTATCATTGCCTCCTGTGACACAGCCCTTCGTTCTGTCTTATTACTACTAGTGCCTCGTCTCACTGCCACTGTCTCCCTCTTGCTCTCTCTCTCTCTCTCACTGCTACCACCTCATTCATTCCTTCCCACTGCAGCTGTCTCTTCTCACTTTCACTGTCTGTGTCTTCCTCCTCTGTCTCTCGTTACCATTGTCTCTCACTCATTTCCACTTTCTCAGTCTCTTTACTCCTCTTCCACTGGCATTGTCTCCTTCAGTCTTTTCCTAGGACTGTTCTGGTCAACTGTGTTCCATGCCACTGCGTCCCTCTCTTTTTCTCACGCCGCTCTATTCTGTACTGGAACCACTGTTTACTATCATATCTCTTTAATGTGGTTCTGAACCTATACACAAGGAGACTAACGTTTGAGTCAGTATGTTGTGGATACGAGTGACAAGGCACAAGTAGGAACGATATCTGTCTGCCTGTCTGACGACGCTCACTCAGTATCGCACACATACATCATTAAATTGTTGCTCGAAGGACAATTTCTAAAGTGTCATGTGTTTTGAAAATATCATAGGACATATTCGTGTCAGAAATTTCTTACAAAGTCGTGGGACAAGATTTGTGAATTATAGTTGAATGTGATGGAGTTTTGTTGCATGAGAAAGTAGCTGTGTGGCTGCCCACACTGTGCTCTGATTTCTGTCTTGAGGATGTTTCTGTGTGCATCTCATCGGATTCAAAAAAGCTATGTTATGGAGATGATATCGGTATGCTTGAGAGGTGGCATGAGCCCCCTCTGATATTTCTATCTTACTCTGAGTAATTCGATTTTCCTCTCTAATTGCATGCAGTGAAAAGTCGCTATTCCTTCACAAGCGGACTTCCCACGCAGCGTCTCTCGTCTCTGGTTCGGTGACAGGCAGGTTCTGCTGGTCTTGAAAGGGTTAAGCCGATTAAGCCGACGGGTGTGAGGGAGTCGAGTGGATTCTTTCCAGACGCCGACATTGTCATAAGAGCGGCGGCGACACGCCCACAGGGGCCTGACGGAGCGGCTGGGCTAGAGATTCAATTACTTCGCAGAAACTTAGTGAAAACACTTTCTGGAGGGCTACCAGAGAGGCGTGGGAATGACTTGTGTTCCCAGGCAGTCTTGGCGGGCAAATTCCCGCGTTTCCTGCAAAATCATAACTGTGATTGGCTTGCTCAGGGAATAGCTCCGTGACGTAGCAAAATCGGCCCATAAATTGGCGCCAAGTATCTCCATTGGTGGAATAGTACTGCGTCGGTAATGGAGGGGAATTTTCAGCCGGTTTTCGAGTTGCTGATTGCAACATTTAACCACGACCACTGTCGTGGGGGCGGGAATGTTCGGTGTTCGGCTTGTACGGGTGCTCTTGAGAGAGTCGGCTCTCGCCTATCGGTCGGAGTAGGTTGCAAGACTGAGCTCTCGCTGCTCTGGACAGCCTGCCTTCCGTTGGGTGTCTAATATACTTCTATTTCATTGTAACTGTTTGACGAAGTTGCTGAAGTTTCGACTTCAACGTAACTTTCCGAGTACAGTTGGCAATTGAGCGTTCTGCGTACAAGCGGTCTGTGTTGTGTGTCTTGAGCAGTTTTGGCTTAAGTTGACTGTATCGGAGTTACTGTGTGACTTCGCTTGTTAAAATCAATCACTGTACCGTCAGTGATTGTGTGGCAGGCCTTCTTCGTCTCCCTCAGAGGCACATTTGTATTGCTAGGAAGTCTTTAGTCTGGAACAACCAGGCCAAGATAATTTGCTCCGGGCTACACTCGCGACATTATCATCACCACGACTGGACGTCGAAGCAACCAGCCATCACCTCCGGTATGACAGATCGTGTTCTTGCAGTTAAGAAGACAGCTTGGTAATGTATGTCCGCAGCACCGGCAGATTAGGGATTTTACTAGGTGATAATCAGAACTCAGCAGAGCGCGCCTGTTCGTCTTTTCTAACTTTGTTCTGTCTTGGGTGTTCATTGTTTGAGTTCTCACTACTGTAGCAGCAATTAATGTTGGGTTGGTTGTGTGTTTCTCTTAAGATTTGAGCTGCAAGGAATTGGCTCCACATACCACTTCATCATAAATGTCACAATCTAGTTTGTGGACAACTTCACCTTCACAGCATTTATTTGAGTATCCAATTTGATCCAATTTGATGTATTGTAAATGTTTCATGTGTTTTGTTTATTATTTTGAGTTTAGTCACAATAAATAAACTTGTTATTTTGGACAGAACTCCATCCTGTTAATCGGTGGAGCAACCCTTTCATTTCTCACTACGTTAATGGAACTTTCCTTTATTTAATTAATTTCTGTCAAGTTAAATTACTGCAGGTGCCAAACTCTTTTATACTCCACTTGCAGGATCGATTACAGTCAGTTCGCGTTTCTTCTTAATCCATGTGGAACAGCAAAAGTCGGAGTTAGAATAGGGGGGGGGGGGGAGGCTTAGAGCATCATTTCCATATGAAGATTCTAGAAGAATTTAGTGTTAAATACACTGCTAGCCGCGGCACCCCGCGTGCTCACCAGAAAGATGTTATTTGGCACCTTACAAGACCGCTAAAGAGCTCTTTGGACAGTGTAGAACTGGTACCAGATGGTTATGTGACCCTGTACCACTGACGTACATCATGGCAGTGAAGGGATGTATATGCGCCAGTCACTTGCGTGGAATCAGCGCAGTGAGATGGCTTGAAGTGGACAAGGGACAGAATGGCAGGAAGGACATGTTCCGTGAGCATACCATGTAAGAAAACGTTCGTGTATCAATGCAAAGTCCAACATGTCGAGAAGCATGATTTCGGTCTAACACTTGCAGCCATGTGACACGGCGTAAGAACAGTGGCTGTAAAAATATCCTTTAAGGTGGCAAGAACTTGCACCATTTTTGTAGATTTATATTTGTACACTCCTGGAAATTGAAATAAGAACACCGTGAATTCATTGTCCCAGGAAGAGGAAACTTTATTGACACATTCCTGGGGTCAGATACATCACATGATCACACTGACAGAACCACAGGCACATAGACACAGGCAACAGAGCATGCAGAATGTCGGCACTAGTACAGTGTATATCCACCTTTCGCAGCAATGCAGGCTGCTATTCTCCCATGGAGACGATCGTAGAGATGCTGGATGTAGTCCTGTGGAACGGCTTGCCATGCCATTTCCACCTGGCGCCTCAGTTGGACCAGCGTTCGTGCTGGACGTGCAGACCGCGTGAGACGACGCTTCATCCAGTCCCAAACATGCTCAATGGGGGACAGATCCGGAGATCTTGCTGGCCAGGGTAGTTGACTTACACCTTCTAGAGCACCGGGTGGCACGGGATACATGCGGACGTGCATTGTCCCGTTGGAACAGCAAGTTCCCTTGCCGGTCTAGGAATGGTAGAACGATGGGTTCGATGACGGTTTGGATGTACCGTGCACTATTCAGTGTCCCCTCGACGATCACCAGTGGTGTACGGCCAGTGTAGGAGATCGCTCCCCACACCATGATGCCGGGTGTTGGCCCTGTGTGCCTCGGTCGTATGCAGTCCTGATTGTGGCGCTCACCTGCACGGCGCCAAACACGCTTACGACCATCATTGGCACCAAGGCAGAAGCGACTCTCATCGCTGAAGACGACACGTCTCCATTCGTCCCTCCATTCACGCCTGTCGCGACACCACTGGAGGCGGGCTGCATGATGTTGGGGCGTGAGCGGAAGACGGCCTAACGGTGTGCGGGACCGTAGCCCAGCTTCATGGAGACGGTTGCGAATGGTCCTCGCCGATACCCCAGGAGCAACAGTGTCCCTAATTTGGTGGGAAGTGGCGGTGCGGTCCCCTACGGCACTGCGTAGGATCCTACGGTCTTGGCGTGCATCCGTGCGTCGCTGCGGTCCGGTCCCAGGTCGACGGGCACGTGCACCTTCCGCCGACCACTGGCGACAACATCGATATACTGTGGAGACCTCACGCCCCACGTGTTGAGCAATTCGGCGGTACGTCCACCCGGCCTCCCGCATGCCCACTATACGCCCTCGCTCAAAGTCCGTCAACTGCACATACGGTTCACGTCCACGCTGTCGCGGCATGCTACCAGTGTTAAAGACTGCGATGGAGCTCCGTATGCCACGGCAAACTGGCTGACACTGACGGCGGCGGTGCACAAATGCTGCGCAGCTAGCGCCATTCGACGGCCAACACCGCGGTTCCTGGTGTGTCCGCTGTGCCGTGCGTGTGATCATTGCTTGTACAGCCCTCTCGCAGTGTCCGCAGCAAGTATGGTGGGTCTGACACACCGGTGTCAATGTGTTCTTTTTTCCATTTTCAGGAGTGTATTTGATTACCGTTTATGAAGAACAGATTATTAATCATTTTATTGACTGATACTGACTAGCACCGTTAGTACTGCATGTCTGTGAGTTAATTACGAGTGAGCAGCGACAGGAAAGCCAAAGTGGGGCACACGTTCTCAAAAGCCGCTATCAGCTGAAGAGGAGCAGGGATGAGACCGGATATTTAGTGTTGTGTAAGAGAGCAGAGTGTGGCGGCGGCAGTTGACGGTGCTGGAGCTGACAGAACTCCCGCAGCATAGACAGAATGGGCAGGAGGTTGCTCTCTGGTGGGACTTAAAAAAAATTCAGAACAGTCTACCTGTAAAAAGAGCATCACGGGTTGTAAGACGTGTATATTTCTATTGGCTATTGTCAAACCAGAATTTATGAAAGATGTTTATATTTTATTAATAGGATTAAGTAGGAATAATTAATATTTGTGATGTTGGAAATAATTGTGGTAGCAGGGAATGTCTGCACCGAAGTATTGTTGGCAAGAGAGACCGCAAATTGATATAATTTTAAAAAGGGCGGGAGAGACCGCGTATGGGTACATTTTAAGAAAAGAGCGGGAAAGACCGCGCATTGATACATTTTGTAATGGTAGCAGGGATTGTCTGCACCAGAAAGCATTGTTGGCAGGAGAGACCGCACTTTAGCGTTCGTAGGAAGTCAGTAGTAAGCGAGAAGTGAAGCGAGTCGGTAGCAGGTCTGAAGCGACAGGTTTAGAGGAGTGGTGTGCCTGCCAGCCACTAGCTGTGATTTACAAGAGATTATAAACGGATGTACAGAGACGTCAGCTAACTATTATCATAAGAGGAACTAATATTATTGATTTTTTTTTTTTTTGAGAAACTCAATACTTCTGAAGGTATGTTTGCGCAATGCTAGTTGTAAGATTATTGTAAAAAGTATGTCCCATTTGAACGTTTGTAAAATCAATTCATTCAGAATATAATTAATTGTTGCCAGCAATATTGCATTACTGATTACAATACATCCTAAAAACCATCAACGTAAAACTTTGCAAAATTTTATTGTTGACAAGAAAAAGTTTAACTATGAATTACGTAACTTCAGTCAAATTAATTAAAGAATAAAGTCAGCTTTGCTATTAAAGAATAACGTCAGCTTTGGTGGAGTATAGTAAAACAGAGTAAGTCTATTCATGTCGCAGTTCGACGTAGCAGTCAGATGGCGATCCAGTAACAGTAAAAAAAGGTAAGGAACAGTTTTGGGTTATTGCAGGTAACGACTGAGGGCCACGACAACGACACATACTGTGTTTCGTCGAAATAATCAGCAAATCACTTTTAATAAGCAGCATTTTAATTTGTATGCGAAGATTGAGAAAGAGAATTAATTTCAAAGGAAAGATTTCATTTGTTATTATTAAGCAAGAGATAGAAATCCTAAGGAAAGGTTTCATAGGTTATTGTAAAAGGGAAGGTTGCGTAACAAAAGAGATGTAGAGGACACAATTATTGCGTAAGAACAAAAGAGATAGGAGACGGGAAGGTTTCAGGGTGGACGAAGGTGAAAGGACAAGCTTTTAGTGTGAAGGAGTATGAGGGATCACAAACGACGGTCGCGAGCCGACCTCCAAGGAATCTCCGGCGCACACTTCTCGCCAAAAAGCTGATATGTGTTTCTGATTGGCAGAGTGCTGAGGATGTAGGAAGGGAAATGGTACCTTCCAGAAAATCTTCTGAAAGCGGTATGTTCTTCAAGCTGGTAGATTCATGATCCATGCAGTGGAAAGTAATATTTTTGTAACGACCACTGATATTTGTTTCCTGAGCGCAAACGTAGACGCCGCATATCCAGGAGGGAGCTTGAGTATGACGTGAGCAAGGACCTCTCTGGGGATCGATTGAGAACATTTCGCTGCTGGGGGCGATCGAAGACATTTCCCTCCAGGGATAGAGCAAGAGACTTTGTTGGCAAGAGCCACAGTGCAGAATCTGACATTTAGACTTTCACAAGAGTTGCTCTCAACACAGGGAATGCGTGAAGTCCTTTCTCCACGGCTGTGTTCTTACTCTGTTTACTCGAGTGACGATTCTTTAGCCCTTTGTGGAGTCTGACACACACACTGAAATGCTTCTTTGCAGGAGAATACCTGAGTCGAATTTATGTTCCTGGGAAGTAAGTAAACAGAAATACTGATTCGTGTTCTATCTTGCAGTGAGGTAATTTCAGCTCTAGGAAGGCGTACTGCAGCCCACTCAGTAGGGAATTGCAGGTACGCCACGTGTGTCGACTGCACTGTAGCTAGTGCTCCAATGAGCGGCTTATCGGTGCAGAACGACTGTTGCCCATATTTGAGTAGGTGACACTGTAAGTAGGCTGTTTAGGTTTTTATATTGGTAACGCCACGTAGCGCTCTGTATGAAAATCACTGGCTGTGCTGTGTGAAGTCTGTGGCTGGTTTGAATTGTTGGAATTTGCTATTGTAGTGTTGGGCAGTTATATAAAACACAGGTTTAAAAAAAAAAAAAAAACATAATACCCACCATCCGGCGTGGGAAGTTAGAAGTACAACGTTCGTGATTTACGTAAAATGTTACGTTAAGACTAAGAAGTCAAATATATAAAAAATTATAACAGTATGAAACTGCCATTACTTAATAATTAAAATGCCATGAAACACAATGTCCATTACAAAAATGTTTGTGGGTGTGGATAAACAATTTTGTTATCATATTTAACCGACATGCTGATGTACGTCTCGTTTGTCCCTTTGGGCAAGCTAGCCGTGTTATAACAGTGATTATAGGCTTCCGCATAAGCACTGGGTCAGAACCCATACATACATGACATCAAATATACACGGTTGCTTACTGTAAAACATAGCCCCATCATTTGGCGTGGGAGGTTAGAAGTACATCGTTCTTGATTTACGTAAATATTACGTTAAAACTGAGAAGTCAAATATATAAACTAGTAATAGTCTGAAAAAGCCACTAAGTAACAATTCATATGCCATTAAATTATATTAAAAAAAACGTTTTGAGGGTGTGGAGTATCAATTTTGTTATCATATTTAACGGCGTGATAATGTACATATCATTCGTCCCATCACTGACTTCTTAGTCTTAACGTAACATTTTACGTAAATCACGAACGTTGTACTTCTAACTTCCCACGCCAGATGGTGGGTATTATGTTTTTTTTTTTTTTTTTTTTAACCTGTGTTACACCTCATTTCATGTTATTCATTTATTAAAAAATGGCTCTGAGCACTATGGGACTCAACATCTTAGGTCATAAGTCCCCTAGAACTTAGAACTACTTAAACCTAACTAACCTAAGGACATCACACACACCCATGCCCGAGGCATGATTCGAACCTGCGACCGTAGCAGTCCCGCGGTATTCATTTATTATTCTTTATCATTATCTTTTGCTCTTTTATATGTCCTGCACTCTGACAACTTATCATCGATCTGTTTTATGTTTTATAAGTTTTTTTTTAAAAAAAAACAATACGCCAATGTATTTTAGATATTTCCTTCCCCCTTCGTCTGCTATGTGTTGTACGTACATTTTAAATTTGAATTACTGCACGATTCACAAATGCACAAGAGTTATTTAGTGTTAATATCTCGCAAAACCAGTAATACTATGTCTTCACGTGACACATGTCACACAGAGGGCGTGTCAAGCCCCGTCACACCGAGGTCTGCTGAACAAGTGCATGTAAACAGCGACCTCAGTCTATGTGATCGCCGTAAGCTTATTGACACCAGTGCTTACTAATCTAAGTTATATATTACAGGTATGTTCCTAACTAGTGTTATGTTCATATGCAGATGTAATTGTGATTTTCTGTTTTATACTCTCTGATCGTAATGTGAAAAAATTTTTAACTTCTAGCACTGAAGATGATCACTAAGTGACCGAAAATCGATTTTGCGATAATAAACAAAAATATACGACCAATGCTGTCTCTCCTTTCAAGTATATTTATAATTTTTCTAAGGGGACGTTTCAACACGCACGCTCCGGTTCAGCAGACAGGGAGACACTCACAGTAAATGTGTTGAGTTCCATTTGCTTGTCCCCTGAGCGTTTTATGAAAGTCAGGCTCATTGTCTTCTGTGTCTCACCGCTAACCAGTATCTGCCAACTTTCTGTCTGTCTAATCATGGGGTGGGGCAGGGCGTGGTCTAAAGCCAAACTATGTCTTGCCAATCTCGGAACTACACGTAAGATACAATCTGACGTTGTGAACGTCATATTTATACAAGTTTTTGCACTCTATATATTTTTTGACAATAAATAACTGACAATATCCACGTTCCGATTCTTTCCCCACAGGAATCATTGGTTTGACGTTCTAAAATGAACTGAACTAAAGTCATAACACGATACATACTTGTACGGAAATTCTTCGGTGTAGGTCCCCAACGACCGAGTCATATTCATCATTTGCAGGCGTGAGAAATCCATTGACGAGACAGTTGTAGGCAACCACCGGAATGTACGCCATATGTTACAAAAACCACGGGCGTTTACAATCCTAACTGACAGAGAGCTAACACGATCAATTACAATTGCAGACAGTTTTATATGCAGGTCATCCACACCTGCACAAGTTCATAGTGATGAAAACACCACTGACAACGTAAAACATTGTTTTCATTGACGACACTGTTTCACAACTTACAGCCGCAAGCCGCATCTTCAAGTGCAACCTACAGATTTAAGAACAGAAATCTAATTATAAACTCTATTGCAAATTAGTGTTTTTATATGAAGATTATTTGAAGGCTCATACTCGCCCATTGTAGATGGAACCAACGTTCTTTGTTAAAGCGTAGCCATTCAGAGAATATTGTAAATATTTAAAAGATAGACGAACGAACGTTACTTTGAAAGATGGTGCATGTAATACCCTCTTCTAATGTTTCTGCGTAGAATGAATTGATACACTGGCCATTCATTGCATTTGTAAGCATCTGTAAGGAAAAGAAACAGTGCTGCAGGCTAAAACCGATTTCAATGATATAGCAAAACTAGGAAACACTGACTGTCCAGGTAAATAATAGCAGAGATGTTAAGTCGCAGACAGGCGCAACAAAAAGACTGTCCAACAAGTAAGCTTTCAGGCAAAAAGGGCTTCATCGGAATTAGACCCTCCCCCCCCCCCCTCACACACACACACGCTCACGCAGTCTCAGTGGGGGGGGGGGAGGGTCTAATTCCGATGAAGCCCTTTTTGCCTGAAAGCTTACTTGTTGGACAGTCTTTTTGTTGCGCCTGTCTGCGACTCAGCTTTTCTCTGCATGATGAGTGGCGGCCTATCCCTTTCATAATATTGTCATTTTGCCATCACGTAGATGCTGTGTCGCGATTTACGCATGACTAAGACCGCTGGGTCGCTCTCTTACAATACAGTTAACTATACAAGCAATCAATGTTTGCCAAAATATTATTATGCTTTAATTCCAACTGACTACTCAAAATTCTGTATACTATGTTTTTTCTATCTAAAATTTCTACTTCCTCTAATAGATTCAATATCTGGCCTTTTTTTTCTATGGAGGATTACAAAATTTTCACCAAGACTTGTGATACTATAACCTTCTTCCCCTATGCGTGAGGGTAATTAAGATTTGGAATTTATTTTAAATTAAGATTATCATGTAGCCTTGTGCTGAAGGACCTACCAGTTTACCCTATGTACACTACTGGCCATTAAAATTGCTACGCCACAGTTGGTTCAAATGGTTCAAATGGCTCTGAGCACTATGGGACTTAACATCTATGGTCATCAGTCCCCTAGAACTTAGAACTACTTAAACCTAACTAACCTAAGGACAGCACACAACACCCAGTCATCACGAGGCAGAGAAAATCCCTGACCTCGCCGGGAATCGAACCCGGGAACCCGGGCGTGGGAAGCGAGAACGCTACCGCACGACCACGAGCTGCGGACGCTAAGAAGATGCTGTGATGTGCAAATGATTAGCATTTCAGAGCATTCACACAAGGTTGGCGCCGGTGGCGACACCTACAACGTGCTGACATGAGGAAAGTTTCCAACCGATTTCTCATAAACAAACAGCAGTTGACTGGCTTTGCCCGGTGAAAAGTTAATGTGATGCCTCATCTAAGGAGGAGAAATGCGTACCATCACGTTTCCGACTTTGATAAAGGTCGGATTGTAGCCTATCGCGGTTGCGGTTTATCGTACCGCGACATTGCTCCTCGCGTTGGTCGAGTCCAATGACTGTTAGCATGGAATCGGTGGGTACAGGAGGGTAATACGGAACGCCGTGCTGGATCCCAACGCCCTCGTATCACTAGCAGTCGAGATGACAGGCATCTGATCCGCATCGCTGTAACGGATCGTGCAGCCAAGTCTCGATCCCTGGGTCAACAGATGGGGACGTTTGCAAGACAACAACCATCTGCACGAACAGTTCGAAGACTTTTGCAGCAGCATGGACTATCAGCTCGGAGACCATGGCTGCGGTTACCCTTGACGCTGCATCACAGACAGGAGCGCCTGCGATGGCGTACTCGGCGACGAACCTCGGTGCGCGAATAGCAAAACGTCATTTTTTCGGATGAATCCAGGTTCTGTTTACAGCATCATGATGGTCGCATCCGTGTTTGGCGACATCGCAGTGAACGCACATTGGAAGCGTATATTCGTCATCAACATACTGGCATATCACCAGACGTGATGGTATGGGGTGCCACTGGTTACACTTCTCGATCACCTCTTGTTCGCATTGACGGCACTTTGAACAGTGGACGATACATTTCAGATGTGTTACGACCCGTGGTTCTACCCTTCATTCGATCCCTGCGAAATCCTACATTTCAGCAGGATAATGCACGACCGCATGATGCAGGTCCTGTACGGGTCTTTCTGGATACAGAAAATGTTCGACTGCTGCCCTGGCCATCACATTCTCCAGATATCTCACCAATTGAAAACGTCTGGTCAATGGTGGCCGAGCAACTGGCTTGTCACAACACGCCAGTCACTACTCTTAATGAACTGTGGTATCGTGTTGAAGCTGCATGGGCAGCTGTACGTGTACACGCCATCCAAGCTCTGTTTGACTCAATGCCCATGCGTTATTACGGCCAGAGGCGGTTGTTCTGGGTACTGATTTGTCAGGCAGGATCTATGCACCCAAACTGTGTGAAAATGTAATCACATGTATTTGTCCAATGAATACCCTTTTATCATCTGCATTTCTTCTTGTGTAGCAATTTTAATGGCCAGTAGTGTAGTTTTTGGGGCAACCATTGCATTTGGTACAGCAAACAGCCACTTCGTTGTACTCGTCACAGCAAACAATCTCTCTCAGTTTTCCACCCAGGTTAGAAGAAGCATGACATGCAGCAGCTCACACAATGGCCAATTTTCTCCGAGATGGAATTCACATATAATAGTCTACTAAAAACACTGGTCTGATCAGTTAGTTGAAGCGTTGTACCACTGAATATAGATGCCATCGCAGAGACAACGGTTTCTTTTTTAATATCTCATTGTTTGCATTAATGAACTCTACTTCATATGCATTTTGATAAGCAATATATTGTATGATACCGTAATCTTTACTTTCGGTCTCTTTTTAAATTGAGAATTCGCACATACGATTGAGCATAGCTCGAAATAACAGTAGATTTGTACTTGACTGGGTGGCATGAACTTTTAAGAATAATCAAATCTTTCGCTGTGGCTTTCTGTAAACTGACTTTTTTTTGGTTCTCTGTAAATGTGAAAACTGACTTTTTTAAAGTCAGTGAGAGATCAAAAAATGGTAACGTGCTAACCTCTGCGTGATGTCAGGTAAACCGCATTTTCTGTTGCAAATTATTTAAATCTAACAGAAACTGATCGCATTCCTCAATGCTAGCATCGTATAATATGAACACGTTGTCCACATATGTATTCCATAGAACTAATCTACCGGCAGGCTGAAGAATTTTTGCCAATGGAACCTCATTCAAAATATGTAATGAAAATAAATTATTTGAGAGAATCAGCCAACTAGTTGAATTATTTTGTACTAAAAGTAATAGTATTATCACCTCTGTGTTTTCTAGTTAGTATTTCGGTTGTCTTCCCAACTTCCTACAAGCTCTTAAGCTTGGGATTATCCTGTAACTGCGTTGGCTGTGAAGAGAGCTTCTTGCGACAGTGATTTAAGTACCTTTGTACTTACAAGTGTTTATTAACAACCCTTGACAGTGGCGTCAACAATTGCACAGTACGTATCCACGTACTTCTGACGAAGGCAATTTTACTATTGTTGAAACCTGCAACTGGTTGGCTGATTTTCTCAAATCAATCATTTACGTTCACCGGGTGCTGAATAGTAGCTATGTTCAAAATTTTAGGTTATGAAATTGTCAGCCAAACAACTGGCAAGTGTTGAACCGATGGACAAAAATACCTCTTGCGAGCAAAATAAGTTTCTAAATATAAAATAACCGAAAGGTAAAAGTATCTTTAATAAAGGTAACACCTCATTTACCTCAATCGATGGTCTGTACCAAAAGATTAAAGACGTTACAGCCGAGAATCTGTGCAGCCTATGATAGACCATCAACGGAGGTAAAGGAGGTTAGATCCTTCTAACTTTCGATCATTTTAGATTTTGAAATGAGTTTTATTCTTAAAGGGAAGGTTTGGCCATGGGTTCGCCTCTCGCCCATAGCTTGCCTAACATTTTCATGACCAATTTCGAACGAGTCTTTATGGCAAAATTTCCTCAGCGTGCTGGTAGATTACTTCTATGGAACAGATACGTGGGCGATATGTTTGTATTATACGATGTTTATCACGGCCCGCAGACACTTGAGATACACAAATTCCGTCCGTCCAGGAGGGTTAGGGGATGCGGAAGAGGGGGTGGGGGGGTGAAGTTGTGGGGGGATGGAGTGGTGGTGACAGGAATGGCCACTCTACCCTATACCCCTAAGATGTTGACTTAGAGACAATGTTGAGTCGTTACCGTGGATGGCTCCCATGTGGAGGGCTCTGGTTTGATTTCCGTTATTGCCAAGGGTATTTCCTTTGCGAGGGGAATGGTGCAATCAATCAGGACAACCAGTCAGCGTATCTGTGTACCACTTACCACTATTGTTTCAAATGGGTGCTTCTCCGTCTAGCTGCATTATTTTGTACTAAAAGTAATAACATTATTACCTCTGTGGTTTCTGGTCACTATTTCAGCTGTCTTTCCGACTTCCTATACGCTCTTAAGTTTGGAATTAATCTTTAACTGTATTTGCTGTGAAGAGGGCTTCTGACGACAGTGATTTAAGTTGAGCAATACAAATATCTTGACATTTCAAAGTAAACCTGCAGTACTGAATTAACACTATTCGCTTTTACTGCTTATTAACACCTAATTCCCTTCTGGCGCGATCTAAAGCTACCCAGACAGTTAGATATGATAAAATTTCTTTTTCTGTTAAGACTGGTTTAAAGTTATCCTGAATGACAGTGTGACATTTTTCCAGCATTAAAATTGAAATTTAGCTCTAATAGGACATAGTATATATTTTTACTTTTACAAGCACGCAGTAACTATAGACATAAAACGTTACAACGTCTGATGTAACGTGTAATTTGTTGTAGTTGGCAGAAGAGCCAACACCGTGTTAGGAATGGAGGCCGAAATGCAGGCGTTTTAGCTCACGCAGACTGGCGTGAGGAGGGAAGAACTGTTGTGGGTTGGCAGGAGAGCCAACACCGGGTTACAAGAGGAAGCCGAAAGGCACGCGTTTTAGCTCACGCAGGCTGGCGTGAGATCTGGAACAGGACAAGGAAATTAGAATTTAGAAAAACGGACGTAGCTGGTGGAATACTTAACTTTAATCTATTAATGATGAACGTCGCTCTTGACGGTACATGATCACAGTATCAATAGTAACTGGTACTGGCGCCTTGCTAGGTCGTAGCAAATGCCGTAGCTGAAGGCTATGCTAACTATCGTCTCGGCAAATGAGAGCGTAAGTAGTCAGTGTACCATCGCTAGCAAAGTCGGCTGTACAACTGGGGCGAGTGCTAGGGAGTCTCTCTAGACTAGACCTGCCGTGTGGCGGCGCTCGGTCTGCAATCACAGATAGTGGCGACACGCGCGTCCGACGTATACTAACGGACCGCGGCCGATTTAAAGGCTACCACCTAGCAAGTGTAGTGTCTGGCGGTGACACCACATAATTTATGCGTCCAGTATTTTCGAACAATGG
This sequence comes from Schistocerca nitens, assembly GCF_023898315.1. NCBI lineage: Eukaryota > Metazoa > Arthropoda > Insecta > Orthoptera > Acrididae > Schistocerca > Schistocerca nitens. The sequence continues at coordinate 140,896,553 of NC_064623.1, read as the reverse complement.
TAAAAAGTGTTACGAAGTTACCCCGACTGGCTGTACGGGGTGCCCTCAGCATCGCGATGCCTGCTGGGAAGCTGCTTGATCGAGCAGTGGCGTCTCCACTCTCTGAAAGCGGCCGGGAGATGTAGTGTGATGACCAAGTGCCTTCACTACCACACTCGCATAGCAGAGGTTGACACGGCGGCCGGTCGACGTCCCTTGGGCCTTCAAGGACTCGACAGGGAGCTCATTTTTGACAATGTTGACAGGAAAACATTCTGTGAAATTCAGCAATTAGCTAGGTTAAAATACAGCGAGCGAAAGGTTATTCACAATCTGTACAGAAACCAGACTACGGTGATATGAGCCGAAGGACGTGAAAGGGAAGATGCAGTTGAGAAGCAAGGGAGACAGGCTTGCAGCTTCTACCCGATACTATTCAATGTGTACAGTTAGCAAGCAGTGAAGAAAAGAGAGGAGCGATTTGTGAAATGAATTAAAGTTCAGGGACGAGAAATGAAAACATGGAGAATTTTCGCCGATATTACAATTCTGTCAGAGTCGGTAAAAGGCTTAAAAGAGCGTTTGAACGGAGTGGATTGTACCTTGAAAAGCGACTGTAAGATGAACATTAGCAGAAGTGAACAAAAAATAAGGGAATGCAGCAGAATTAAATCAGGGGATACCGAGGGACTTACACTACTGGCCATTAAAATTGCTACACCAAGAGGAAATGCAGATGATAAACGGGTATTCATTGGACAAATAAATTATACTAGAACTGACATGTGATTACATTTTCACGCAATTTGGGTGCATAGATCCTGACAAATCAGTACACAGAACAACCACCTCTGGCCGTAATAACGGCCTTGATACGCCTGGGCATTGAGTCAAACAGAGCTTGGATGGCGTGTACAGGTACAGCTGCCCGTGCAGCTTCAACACGATACCACAGTTCATCAAGAGTAGTGACTGGCGTACTGTGACGAGCAAATTGCTCGGCCACCATCGACCAGACTTTTCAATTGGTGAGAGATCTGGAGAATGTGCTGGCCAGGGCAGCAGTCGAACATTTTCTGTATCCAGAAAGGCCCGTACACGACCTGCAACATGCGGTCGTGCATTATCCTGCTGAAATGTAGAGTTTCGCACGGATCGAATGGAGGGTAGAGCCACGGGTGGTAACACATCTGAAATGTAACGTCCACTGTTCAAAGTGCCGTCAATGCGAACAAGAGGTGACCGAGACGTGTAACCAATGGCACCCCATACCATCACGCCGGGTGATACACCAGTATGGCGATGACGAATACACGCTTCCAATGTCCGTTCACCGCGATGTCGCCAAACACGGATGTAACCATCATGATGCTATACACAGAACCTGAATTCATCCGAAAAAAAGGCGTTTTGCCATTCGTGCACCCAGGTTCGTCGTTGAGTACACCATCGCAGGCGCTCCTGTCTGTGATGCAGCGTTAAGGGTAACCGCAGCCACGGTCTCCGAGCTGATAGTCCATGCTGCTGCAAACGTCGTCGAACTGTTCGTGCAGATGGTTGCTGTCTTGCAATCGTCCCAATCTGTTGACTCAGGGATCGAGACGTGGCTGCACGATCCGTTACAGCTATGCGGATAAATGCCTGTCATCTCGAGTGCTAGTGATACAAGGCCGTTGGGATCCAGCACGGTGTTCCGTATTACCCTCCTGAACCCACCGATTCCATATTCTGCTAACAGGCATTGGATCTCGATACGATGAACCGCAATCGCGATAGGCTACAATCCGACCTTTATCAAAGGCGGAAACGTGATGGTACGCGTTTCTCCTCCTTACATGAGGCATCACAACAACGTTTCACCAGGCAACGCCGGTCAACTGCTGTTTGTGTATGAGGAATCGGTTGGAAACTTTCCTCATGTCAGCACGTTGTAGGTGTCGCCACCGGCGCCAACCTTGTGTGAATGCTCTGAAAAGCTAATCATTTGCATATCACAGCATCTTCTTCCTGTCGGTTAAATTCCGCGTCTGTAACACGTCATCTTCATGGTGTAGCAATTTTAATGGCCAGTAGTGTACATTACTAGATGAGACTGAAAGTAGTCAATGATGGAAGCGCGATAGTGGAAGAGGGAAGGCAATGTCCGTTACAGAGCAAACTCGTAGTCTATACATCCACTGTTCCTGATATATGTAGAGGCTCCTGAGATAAAATGAACAAGTCTCTTTGTGATCATTTTTCTGTGGACCCTACAACTGTACCGTAAAAACATGTTACCTCTCAGTCTAGTGTTGCACCAATTCCATATCTAAATGCTGGTTCACTAGATGGCAAGTCAATTCTTTTCAGAGATTCAGTGAACGAAGTCTTGTGTTGCGACACTTACAGACTCATGGTAAGCTCGACGTTCAAAAAATGAGTCACACCTAGATATATCATTACAAGCATCACTGAATACCGTGTAATTCTGCCTCTGGACTTTATAACGGCCTGGATTCGGTTAGGAAGTGAGTCTACAAGGTTTTGCAGGAAGGTCGCATCCAGGGCTTAAGTCACTGGCTGAGGATTTGATCGCGCAAATCCACCAGATTGCGAGGATGCTGCCACCGGCGTTTGACCCACTGTCCCACACATTTTCTGTTAGCTTCAGGCCAATCGAGATATAAAATAATGGGGGGAGTGTGCTTCAAAAATTGATTCAAATGGTTCTGAGCACCATGGGACCTAACGTCTGAGGTCATCAGTCCCCTAGAACTTAGAACTACTTAAACCTAACTAACCTAAGGACATCGCACACATCCATGCCCGAGGCAAGATTCGACCCGCGTCCGTAGCAGTCGCGCAGTTCCACACTGAAGTGCCTAGAACCGCTCGGCCACACCGACCGGCGGAGTGTGCAGAAAACCAGACACTTATCAGCCCGATGAATTCTGTTCTTGTCGTTTGAAGATACAGGGGCAGCACTAGCAAAGTCATGACTCAGATGTCGACTGGTTCGTGTTAGTGGTCCACATCAGAGAGCGGGCCCAATTCATGGTAAGAAAAAACACCCCGAAAACATCATACCTTCACCTGCGGATTGACCCTGACCTTGCACACATTCAGGATGAAATGCTTCTATTGACCTTCGGTGTGCCGGCCGGAGTGGCCGAGCGGTTCTAGCCGCTACATTCTGGAACCGCGCGACCGCTACGGTCGCAGGTTCGAATCCTGCCTCGGGCATGTATGTGTGTGATGTCCTTAGGTTAGTTAGGTTTAAGTAGTTCTAAGTTCTAGGGACTGATGACCTTAGAAGTTAAGTCCTATAGTGCTCAGACCCATTTGAACGAAGAGCGATAAGACATAAACAGAAATGTGAACAGCATATTGTATTTTTTTTTTTTTTACTCGCGCTCCAGACCAAACGGAAACTACAAAATGTCTTCACGCTAATAAAATGCTGCGCATTCATTCTTACCCAGCGGTGACATCTCCGGTATAACTGATAAAGTTAGTAAAAAGGAGTAATACAGTTACATGCGAGGAGGTTGGATTACAATGGTGAATTCAGTAAAGAGGGATAAACCTATATTCGGAGGAAAATTCCATAACTAACAGCGAAGTGGTCACACAAGGTCAGCCTGTCGGTTGGATAAATATATGTTGCCTGTGATTTGAAAAAGGCTCTCGCTTTATATTCGGTTCGAAGCAATTTTCCACACACTATGTGCTTCCTTCCGAGAGAGTAATCTGGGAAGAGAGGACAAGGAAGACTAGAAGACACCATGGCAAGCGAGCAAAGAGATTTAACTTATCAACCGTGAAGACCAGAGAGTGCACGATATGGAACACCTCAGTCTCTATACGTCAGCAAAACATCACGTTTAGCTTAAAAATATATCCAGTGGTCCAGTGTAGTTGAACACGGTTCTGAGACTTAACAGAATGAAGATGATGATATTGTTTAACACTATAGCCATAATCAACACTTCAGTACGCGGGTGTGACAGGTATAATAATGTTACAGGTTTTATAAGCACGGCTTCTATGAATGCTCAGATTATGAAATGTGTTTATGTTTACTTACTTACTTACTCACTGGTCATACCGGACTCGAGAGCCCATTACCGCAGCAACGTATTTTCGCCATCTGTCCCTGTCTCGGGCTATTTCCTTCCATTCACCTTCGATACCTAGGCTCCTCAAATCAGCCTTCACATTATCCTCCCATCTACGCCTCGGTCTCCCCACAGGACGTTTTCCCTCTAGGTGCCCTACCAGTACTCTGCACGCTGCCCTGCCCTCATCCATTCGAGCTACGTGACCCGCCCATCGCAGCCTACGTGATTTAATAATACTGATTATGTCAGGGCTTGAATAGAGTTCGTGAACCTCTTCGTTATGCAGTTTTCGCCACTCTCCGCTAATGTCATCCCTTTTTGCTCCGAAAATTTTCCTCAAAATTTTGTTTTCAAATACTGGAAACGGCTTTTCATTTTGCACAGTGAGAGACCAAGTCTCACAGCCATACAGCATAACTGGTAGAATAATAGGTTTGTATATTCTAAATTCCTAGACAATATCCGTGATGAAAGTAATCTATTCAGTGAGAAGTAGCACGCATTTCCCTCCCGTAATATCTTCTTCAGTTCGGATTCAATCTCATTTCTCGAAGTGATGTCCACGCCTAGATACTTAAATGTGTTCACTTTTTCAAAGTGCATGTCTCCAACTCTTAACATTTCCTGGTCTACTGCTGTTGGCATTCTAGTAGTAACCAGGTATTTAGTTTTGTCTTCACTTATCCTTAGACCTACATCTTCACTAGCCGTGATTAACGCATCCGCATTTGCTGTTACAGATTCTTTCCTATCGCTAATGATGTTTATATCATCTGCATACCCTAATATCTTAATATTTCCATTTAACTCCACACCCTCTGAATTATCTGCTGCCATATTCTAGGACTAAAAAGTAGCGGAGACAGGGCATCTCCCTGCCTAAGTCCGTCCCTTATTACAAATTCTTCTGACTCCAATTTCCCCACGCGTACTCTACCTCTTGTGTTTTTCAAACTCGCTTGTATAAGTCTGACATACTTCTTTGGTATTCCAAGTTCCAAAAGAATTCTATACAATTTTGATTGCAATACTTAATCATATGCCGGCCGCGGTGGTCTAGCGGTTCTGGCGCTGCAGTCCGGAACCGCGGGACTGCTACGGTCGCAGGTTCGAATCCTGCCTCGGGCATGGGTGTGTGTGATGTCCTTAGGTTAGTTAGGTTTAAGTAGTTCTAAGTTCTAGGGGACTTATGACCTAAGATGTTGAGTCCCATAGTGCTCAGAGCCATTTGAACTTAATCATATGCTTTTGTATAATCTATGAATGTTTATGTCTATATAGCGCAATAAGAAACACATTCGTGTTTGTCCCGATATGAAACGAATAGTTACCAATACATCTTATGTCAAATCTGTATCACTAAAACCGCTAAGAACGTCACCCGTTCCTCGCTCCCAGATGCAGGTTGCATAAAATGTAAGAATTTCCAGGGATGACAATTTCATTTCTTGTGTTTCATACAATTATTGAGTGAATTTAAAATGCTGTCATAATCAACCCATTGATAGGTATTCACTGAGGTGACAAAGGTCATGGAATAGTGGCGTGCACGCACAGCATACGAATGTAGCATCTCGTACGCAAGGTATAAAAGGGCAGTGCATTTGCGGAGCTGTCATTTGTACTCAGGATAGGAATTAATTGACTTTGAACGCGTATTGATAATTGGAGGTAGACGCATGAGACATTCCATTTCGGAAATCCTCAGTGAATTCAGTATTCCGAGATCCATAGTGTGCAGAATACCAAATTTCAGGGATTACCTCTCACCACGGACAAAGCAATGGCCGACGGCCTTCACTTAAAAACCGAGAGCAGCACCGCTTGCGTAAATTTGTCAGTGCTAACAGACAAGCACCACTGCGTGACGTAACCGCAGAAATCAACGTGGGAAGAACAAGGAAAGAATCCGTTAAGACGATGCGGGGAAATTTGACGTTAATGGGATACAGCAGGAGACGACTGGCACGAATTCCTTTACTATCAGCACGACATCGCCTGTAGAGCCTCTTCTGGGCTCGTGGCCATAACGGTTGGACCCTAGACGACTGGAAAACTGTGGCTTGGTCAGATGAGAGCCGATGGTAGATTCGAGTGTGACGCGCGACCTACAAAGCCATGGATCCAAGTCGTCAACAAGGCTCTGTGCGAGGTGGTGGCGATTCCATGATGGTGTGGACTCTGTTTACATAGAATGGACTGGTTCCACTGGTCCAACCGAACGATGGTTATTGGTTCAGATGGCTCTGAGCACTATGGGGCTTAACTTCTGAGGTCATCAGTCCCCTAGAACTTAGAACTACTTCAACCTAACTAACCTAAAGACATCACACACATCCATGCCCGAGGCAGGATTTGAATCTGCGACCGTAGCGGTCACGCGGTTCCAGACTGTAGCGCCTAGAACCGCACGGCCACTCCGGACGACGATGGTTATTCATAGACTTCAAGTTACCAAAGTACGACGGAATTTTTATGAATGACAATGCCCCATTTTACCGGGACACAGTTTGTGTATTTTGCTTATATTTTTGATAGTTCCACACAACTTCTTCCTGTTTTTTCGATTGATCTGTGTTCAGTTTTTCAAGGCCTATCCACTGTGCCAACTTATAACTAAATCTGAGGGGGGGCCGATGGGGAGGTTCCCTTGTTAGCATAAGTTAGTTAAAGTAGTGTGTTAAGTCTAGGGACCGATGACGTCTGCAGTTTGGTCCCTTAGGAATTCACACACATTTGAACATTTCGAATTCAGAGGCGGGCTGTTAAACTTGCTATGGGTAGGTTCGATCAGCAAGCGCGGTTTAAGGAGATGCTTCGTCAATTTAAATGTGAATCCCTACAGTGAGGACGATGATCTTCCCGCAAGGCAATAATGCGCAGATTTAGAGAACCGGCATTTGAGGGCGACAGCAGAGCGTTTCTACTGCCGCCATCGTACATTTCCGTAAGCACCATGAAGATAAGAAGCGCGAAAGTAGAGCTTGTATGGAGGCTTTGAGACAGTCGTTTTCCCCTTGCTCTATTTGGAATGGAATAGCGGAGGAAATGTCGCAGAAAGTACCTTCCACCATGCACCGTTCAGTAGTTTTGCAGGGTTCGTACGTAGATGTAGATGTAGTAGTAGATTACGACAGCACTTTAATTTTTTAACAGTGTGGAACAATTATGTGAAATATTGAAAATTGAGCTTTTATTACCGGTGGAAGTCACTAGATAATCAACAGTAACCACATGAGATAGTGAAAATCAAGCTGTTGTTATCTGCAGAAGCCGCTAGGCAGGCAACGTGCTATTGGCATTAAGTGATCGAGTTAGTCGTACAATAATATAGGTAAGGCAGCATATTGTCTGTTTAATCACTAAACAGCCATACCTAAAGCTAGAAAACGATTTCAAACCCATGGTTCATTAATTGAAGTACTATACCTTTCTCTCAACACTTAATTTGATGTTGATAATTCTTCCGGGTTATATGGCCGTGGTCCATGGAATTTTTCTAACGTTTCGTCCAATACTACGTTGGACATCTTCAGAGGTATGGCTGGTCCTGCTGAGTCCTGCCGACTGACGAGTCGGGCATCGGAGAGGGGCCTAAATACCGAGGAAAGTGGGCGTGGTCTAGCTTGCACATAGTAGCAGAGAGCAAACTAGTCAAGGATAAAATGTAACTACCGATAATAGTCCGTCATAGATAAAAATCACTTATCGATTCTGTAACGCCACTGTCCGTATCTCGCTTAATTTCAAGGCCTCTTCTTTTCTATTAAAATTATCAAGTTTATAAATTTCAATAGCCTCCCTATACAGTCGTGGATAATAGTTCGTGGTAGCACTTAAAACTGTAGTTTCAGAAAACTTAACTACATGGTCATCGGACTGAAGTGCATGTTCCGCAACGGCCGATTTATCTATTTTTCCCAGTCGGAAAAGACTTTATGTTCCTTTACCCTCGTATTCACACTTCTTTTCGTAGTACCAATATACACCTTGCTACAAGTACACGGAATTTTATACACACCGCTAGATGATAATGGTGGCCTTCTATCTTTAACAGAACGAAATACTTGTCCTATTTTTCTGGTAGGTTTGAATACCGGTTTCACTTTATGTTTCAGCAAAATTTTGCCGATTCGATCTGTAACCTTACTAATGAAAGGTAAAGACACCGTGTTCTCCCATTGCTGTGTATCATCCTTGTCCTTTGGCCTGCTGTAATTACGTCTTAAAACTCTATTAATTTCTTTGTTTGAGTACCCATTCTTTTCGAAGGCCTGTTTCAGATGATTCAGTTCCGTATCCAGATGTTCCGGCGTACAAATCCGTTTTGCCCTGTCCACTAAACTTTTGATTACACCTCTTCTTTGTTGTGGGTGATGATTGGAGTTCTTATATAAGTATCTATCAGTATGTGTGCTCTTCCGAAACACTTTATGTTTTAGACTGCCATCGGTCTGTCTCATGACTAACACATCGAGAAACGAAATAGCCTGGTCTTTTTCCACTTCAATGGCAAACTGAATTTTAGGGTTTATGCTATTAAGATAATCAAAAATTCGTCTAAGGCTTTTTTACCGTGTGTACAAACCACGACTGTGTCGTCTGCATAACGATACCAACAACATGGTTTCTTATTTGCTTTATTCAACGCTAATTTCTCCATGTAAAAATTGGCAATCGCAGAGCTCAACGGGTTACCTATGGCAACACCATCCACTTGCTCATAAAACTCCTCGTCCCACTGAAACTGGCTAGACGTGAGACAGTGTCTAAACAGAGCGGTCAAATCTTCAGGGAAAACTTCCTTTATGTAAACCCTAACTTCATTGACCGGAATCAGAGTAAACAGAGATACAATATCAAAACTGACCAGAATGTCTTCAGGAGCCAAGGAATGGAAAAATTACATGGACCACGGCCATGTAACCCGGAAGAATTATCAACAACAGTACCATCCGGTCGTGAAAGCCTTCATTGTATGACTTAATTTGATGGACTCGGTCCACTTTAATTCTGGTGAATGAAACCAGGCAAAAAGCGGTTGGTTGCCGTGCAGTGGTTCTCGGGGCGGTCCAGGACGTGTCCCGCAGACGGGCTTTCCCTTTAAGCGGCGGTCCCCTTGACGCGGGGTGTTTCACCTCGATACTGCGCGGCGACTGGCGCGTCGCACGTACACCTATCGACCGAGCGCGCCGCGCCGCGCGGTCAGGCGGAGAGCCGGCGGCTCCCTACTGCGCATGCGCCGTTCGCTTTTTGTTTCCCGCCAGGCCCGCGGCAGTCAATATGCTTGGCCGGCGGTCACCGACTGTCCGGCCTGCTGCCCCCTCCCCTCCGTCCCCCACCATGCCGGCCGTCATCCCCTCCTCCGGCGCCTCCCCCCCCACCCGACCCACCTCAACAGCCGTCGGCCTCGGCACGTGTCGAGTGGCCACTCCACTGGTCAGGCGGTGTCCACTCGCCTTCCCCTCTCCCTCCAGGATAGCTGGACGCTAGCGCGCCATTGGTCAGCAGCATCCCAGTTCTCCTCCCTGCTCCCGCATCGCTACGATGCTCTCTGACCCGTCCATTCTTCGTTCCCCTGCTTTCTCTCCATTTTCTCGCTTTCCCTCCTTTTGCGAGGGGTTCCCCTGTGGGTCAGCGGTCGTAACTGTTAGCGCACTTTATGTTTTTCGCCGTCTTCCGTTTCGCCGGCAGCGCTATTGATCCCGCCGCTGTTTTACTTCTCGGGTTCGGTGGGCTGTGTAGCATTCCCCTAAAGGGAACCCACAGTCTTCCACCGACGGCCGCATACAGGTCTATAATTACATAATTATGATAATGAAGATGAAATGGGAGATACGATACTGCGTGAAGAGTTTGACAGAGCACTGAAAGACCTGAGTCGAAACAAGGCCCCGGGAGTAGACAACATTCCATTAAAACTACTGACGGCTTTGGGAGAGCCAGTCCTGACAAACCTCTGACATCTGGTGAGCAAGATGTATGAGACAGGCGAAATACCCTCAGACTTCAAGAAGAATATAATAATTCCAATCCCAAAGTAAGCGGGTGTTGACAGATGTGAAAACTACCGAACTATCAGTTTAATAAGTCACAGCTGCAAAATACTTACGGAAATTCTTTACAGATGAATGGAAAAACTGGTAGAAGCCGACCTCGGGGAAGATCAGTTTGGATTCCATAGAAATGTTGGAACACGTGAGGCAATACTGACCTTACGACTTATCTTAGAAGAAAGATTAAGGAAAGGCAAACCTACGTTTCTAGCATTTGTAGACTTAGAGAAAGCTTTTGACAATGTTGACTGGAATACCCTCTTTCAAATTCTAAAGGTGGCAGGGGTAAAATACAGGGAGCGAAAGGCTATGCACAATTTGTACAGAAACCAGATGGCAGTTATAAGAATATGAGGGGCATGAAAGGGAAGCAGTGGTTGGGAAGGGAATGAGACAGGGTTGTAGCCTCTCCCCGATGTTATTCAATCTGTATATTGAGCAAGTAGTAAAGGAAACAAAAGAAAAATTTGGAGTAGGTATTAAAATCCAGGGAGAAGAAATAAAAACTTTGAGGTTCGCCGATGACATTGTAATTCTGTCAGAGACAGCAAAGGACTTGGAAGAGCAGTTGAACGGAATAGAAAGTGTCTTGAAAGGAGGATATAAGATGAACATCAACAAAAGTAAAACGAGGATAATGGAATGTAGTCGAATTAATTCGGGTGATGCTGAGGGAATTAGATTAGGAAATGAGACACTTAAAGTAGTAAAGGAGTTTTGCTATTTGGGGAGCAAAATAACTGACGATGGTCGAAGTAGAGAGGATATAAAATGTAGACTGGCAATGGCAAGGAAAGCGTTTCTGAAGAGGAGAAATTTGTTAACATCGAGTATAGATTTAAATGTCAGGAAGTCGTTTCTGAAAGTATTTGTATGGAGTGTAGCCATGTATGGAAGTGAAACATGGACAATAAATAGTTTGGACAAGAAGAGAATAGAAGCTTTCGAAATGTGGTGCTACAGAAGAATGTTGAAGATTAGGTGAGTAGATCACGTAACTAATGAGGAGGTATTGAATAGGATTGGGGAGAAGAGAAGTTTGTGGCACAACTTGACTAGAAGAAGGGATCGGTTGGTAGGACATGTTCTGAGGCATCAAGGGATCACAAATTTAGCATTGGAGGGCGGTTTGGAGGGTAAAAATCGTAGAGGGAGACCAAGAGATGAATACACTAAGCAGATTCAGAAGGATGTAGGTTGCAGTAGGTACTGGGAGATGAAGGAGCTTGCACAGGATAGATTAGCATGGAGAGCTGCATCAAACCAGTCTCAGGACTGAAAACCACAACAACAACAACAATTACAGTCTGTAGGCCGCTGGTGTTTGCGAAATGAAACCTCTTTGCCGAAATGCAGAGTAAATAGAAATTACAGGAGGAATTCCTTAGCCATTCTACGTAGGTGCTCACATTTACTGCGACTGATGCCTTCAATGTTTAACTGCATAATATGGACTGATGGTCCGATATTAATTGTCTTAGCGCTCAGACGGTTTCTTCGCTGAGGATGCACTTGCTGCTGTTGACCGCGAGGGACTCTCCGTCCAGTTCGGTCGCCTTTTGTGTAAACTTTCTGCCGTGCTGCTGACGCAGCCCGTTGCCCGGGAAACACCATCTTGGAGGTTGTTTACACACGTCTCCCACTTACACTAAAGTCAACACCTCCAGAATGGCTTCATGTCCTCTCAAACATCACTCCGCCTGAAATCCGTAGACAGCAGGCAACAATTCAGGAAAGGCAAAAAATAAAACAAGCAGATAAGGCAAGAGTACTACCGATACACTAAGTACCAGGTGACCGCTGTCGATATCGCCTTAAATCAAGAGCGCCAATATGGGAAGACAGAACACTTGCCCAAGGAAATATGGCTCTGAGCACTATGGGACTCAACTGCTGTGGTTATCAGTCCCCTAGAACTTAGAACTACTTAAACCTAACTAACCTAAGGACATCACACACATCCATGCCCGAGGCAGGTTTCGAACCTGCGACCGTAGCAGTCGCACGGTTCCGGACTGCGCGCCTAGAACCGCGAGACCACCGCGGCCGGTCCCAAGGAAATGCCTATGACTGCCACAAATCCTGGAAAACCAAGTGGAACAATAGTGACATTAACCGATACAATGACCCCAGCCAACAACTCTCAGAAATGCAGCTTCCTCGTAAAATCTGGTGCCAACTTAACCGTGTGAGAACTGGGCACGCGAGAACTAAATCCATGATGTACAAATGGGGCGCCAATGATAACGCAAAGTGTGACTGTGAAACTGATGAACAAACATTATAACATCTATTGCAAGATTGCCCACTGCGAAGATTCTGTGGTGACTGGAGAGACTTCGTGGATGCCAGCCCTGCTGCCATTAAATGGCTGTCACATTTCGACATAACTTTTTGACGAAATGTAGCTGTGATTATATTTCAACTTTGCTCAGATTTAATAATGACTGGTGTTTGTTCTGTTTATATTATTATGTATATGCATATTTGTATTTATATGTTATGTTACGTAAATTTACGATGTCAATACCGCACTTGCACTGGTAAAGCCATACGATAAATAATAATAACAGGAGGAATTCACAACGCAATATCTACACTTAGTGTATACACTCTAGGACACACGGCCGGCCGGTGTGGCCGTGCGGTTCTAGGCGCTTCAGTCTGGAACCGCGTGACCGCTACGGTCGCAGGTTCGAATACTGCCTCGGGCATGGATGTGTGTGATGTCCTTAGCTTAGTTAGGTTTAAGTAGTTCTAAGTTCTAGGGCACTAATGACCACAGTAGTTGAGTCCCATAGTGCTCAGAGCCACTCTAGGACACACCACGGAAGAATTATCTGAATGAGACGGAAATCGGTAGATGTACATGTACAAACAAACAAACGATCACAATCTCAGAAAATTGGATGGTTTAATCAGAGAACGAGTTTCACAAATCGAGCAATCAGTAACGCGATGGTCCACGTCTGGTCCTTTTGCTAGCAGTTATTCGACTTGGCATCGATTGCCAGAGATGCTGGCTGTCCTGCGGGTACCGTGCCAAATTCTGTCCAAGTGGGGAGTTAGACCCTCAACATACCGAGCTGGTTGCAGGGCCCTGCCCATAATCCTCCAAACGTTCTCATTGGGAAGCGATCCGGCGACCTTGCTGGCGAAAGTAGGGTTCTCCAGGCACGAAGACAAGCAGTAGAAACTGTCCCTGTGTGTGGAAGGGCATTGCAAAAGAAAAAAAAAAAAAAAAAAAAAAAAATGCTCTGAGCACTATGGGACTTAACATGTGAGGTCATCAGTCCCCTATAGAACTTAGAACTACTTAAACTTAACTAACCTAAGGGCATCACACACATCCATGCCCGAGGCAGGATTAGAACCTGCGACCATAGCGGTTGCGCGGCTCCAGACTGTAGCGCCTAGAACCGCTCGGCCACTCCGGCCGACTATGACGTCATATATCCTGAACTTTGATAGCTACGTCGTTCTTACCCCACAACGAATACAGATAATTTTAAAACTGAGCAACTAAATAGTTATACATGATTGATTGACAATTCATACAGTAAACAATTGTTTAAATGCAGCTGTCAGAACTACCAAAATAAAAAAATATATACTGAATGAGAAGTCCAATAGTCCGCAATAGCTATATTTATTTAAGTAAATTAGACACCCACACAACTGGTTCTGCAACTTTCAAGTTGTATTTACTGATGTATATCATTACAGAAAATACGGCGACACATCCAACGGGTAATACGGGGACAATTCAACAGCAAAAGATTGGTCCACATTGGTATTCGGATTCAGACTTCAAAAACGCAGCTTTTCGTGTTATTAATGAAAAACTAGACGAGCGATCCTAATGAGGACAGTGTGGTGTGCGTACTGTAAGACCTTCAGTACACACACCATCAGATTATTTGACTTGTCGCTCTAACGAAGTAGGCGAGTGTCAGCAATATGTCTCGTGGTCTTATCGTGGCGTGTTTATCTTCTGCCGTTAGGTCAGACGATAGAAATGCCACTTGCACGCTTAGAGTAGCAGATTGACGGTGACCAACTTTAAACAGAACTTGATTAATTTTCACACACATTTATTAAAATAATAACAATCATAAACCTTACTTAACTTGATTCTGGATGCTATTTACAATTGACAATCTGAAGTTCCTTTGGTCTTGGTACGTTAATCTTATTCTCACATATCTCTGATACTTGACAAAGTGTCTATTCATTTATCTTCATGGCTATGTACAGGAATATGATAATCTTATTAGGCGCGGACTGAAACTTGACTACTGACTAATGCAGACTGACTAATCGGAGGTCTGTAACTCGTTATAATACCTCGAGCGTTCAGGTATCACTGCGCGAGTGTGATCCGCGAGGAGAAAAGGTTCTACGTTAGCAGCAATCTCATTGGCTGCGTTACATATTAATACGCGGATCGGCAGAAGCAGAATTTGGTCCGTCTCTATGGCAGCGCCATCTCGTAGTGTGGAGACGGCGAGCGCTGCGCCTGCGCTGTTGTGCTTAGCGGGGCGCGCGTTAGTGGGAAATTTGTGTACGCCCTGACTACGCGCAACTATGTACACAACAGACAGAAAGGTTAAAACGAGTATTGTTATGAAGAGGATGACTATGTAGCCAAAGTACAGGATTTCTTTGAAGAAAACAACATTTCTCGCTGTAGACTGGATCCGACTGCAAAGGTGTTGGCCAAATTGAAGAAAAGCATAAAATCAGCTTCATGTTTTTTCATCTCTTTTCACAAGAGATCTCTTATAGCTATGACTCCACAAGCACCCAAGTTAAGGGGCTCTGGAAAGGCTCAAAATCATGAAAAGTTCAATTTTTACTTTTTTGCGTTTTCTGAATCTGCAGACTATTACCTTTTAATAGATATATAATTTATTCAATTCCGAAGACTACAACTATTTTTAAATTTGTTTTGAAATGTGTTCTACATGGGCGTGACCCACTGTGGCGCTGTTAAACTGCTGTCAAATGGTGTTATTATTAACGTCCGTGTTCACCAGGTATATTTTAGTGATGTGAGATAAAGTATGTGTTGTGGCTAACCTGTGATGGTTCAATATATATCGCTGGTGTGATTGTCGATTGTTTCATGTTTATTTACTCTGTCGTTATCTCGAAAATATTCGTAATTAATTCTGTTTCTTGAGTCTCTGTTTTGTTGAAGTATAATAATGAGTAAAAGTAAAGTTATTAGAAATCCTCTGAAGGCTTTTAAGAAAAGGAGAAATGTTGGAAAGCCAAAGGTATGTGTTATTACTGTAAACAATAAAGACGATGAAAATCCCCAACATAGCTTGTGTCCCAAAGAAGAAGACAGTTGGTGTAAATATAACAGAGGATTGCTAACTGGTGAAGTGTACACTCATAAGCATAGTCTGCCTCATGCAATAATGGAGGTGATAAAACCTATTTTTAGAGACTTAGCAGCACCTGAACTGTTGAAAAAGTGTATTCACGGAAAAACTCAAAACCCCAATGAAAGTGTAAATAGTGTTATATGGTCGAGAATCCCCAAGACTGTATTTGTTGGAATAGAAACACTTCACTTTGGTGTGTATGATGCTGTTGCGACTTTCAATGATGGCAACATTGTAAGGTGCAAGGTATTTAGAAATATAGGAATGAAGATAGGTTCTAACATGGTACGAGCGATGCTTGCTTTAGACAAGGAACGCCTTCGGGCTGCAGACAGGGCTGTAAAGAGTGTAGAAATACAAGCAAGAGTAAACAGGAGGAGGAACAAGAGGAAGCTGGAGAAGGAGTTTGCAGAGGATGAAGATAATCCACCCTATGGACCTGGAATGCACTAAAAAGTTAATCCAATCTTTGTCGCTCGATTCCCAAAACTTTTATTTTCTCATACTAATTACATGTTTTCTAAGGATCTTCCAAACATATTTGTTTCAAACTTTCAGTAAATGTTACACAGTACCTTATGCATAATTTAACACAGCCTTTTTCCAAAAAACTGTATATTTTTGAATATATAAATAAAAAATTGCAAAAAAATGTTGTGAATTTTCATTACAATTGAAAAAAATCATCTTTAATAACTGAGCTAAAATTTTGTAAAATCCCTGTGTTAAGTTGTAGCCCATATTCAAATAAATAATCTGTAAAAAGTTCAACTTCCTACCTCAAATACTTTGTGAGGAAAGATGTAATTTATAAGCGTTATTTTAACATTGCAAGTATAGGGCGTTCCGGAGCCCCTTAAGAGAGGTAACCGGGCTGCATAAGACTGGTCTTGGGGCGCGCCCTATCCTCAACACTGGAAATGGTGTTGGCTACCACTCAGAAAACTTATTAGCCAATTATATTAACAAGCATTATGTACAACCATCTAGTCTTTCGTTACGCAACCATGCGCACCTACTTTCCATTCCAAACGACTTTAACATTCCCGCTGATTTCAACATAACGTCTCTGGAGAGTAGAAATATTTATACCAACATAGCCACGGACGAAGTACGGAATATTATTACCGAAAATCTGCCTTCCCATAGCAGTCGTCCACCTGACCAAATTAATGAAACGCTGAAGTTGTCAGAAACTGTTGTAAGATGGAGGTGCCTCCCGGGCAGGCCACTGCTGTCGTAATATACATCAGCCACTTCCCATTTCATTTTGTTTCGGTGGTTATCATACAATTTCATTCACCTTTGCTGTATCTAAATTTACCCTGATTGATATTTATCTGACGGACTATTAAGGTCTGCGTAAACCACTGATTGACCTCACAGTACTTGCACGACTTGAGTAGCAGTGGTAGAATTAAACTCGGCTACAGAGACAGATTTTTGGACTCTGGATGGGACCGTTACATTATGGGCAGCTTTAGAACTTTCCCCGAGCAGTAGGCAAGTTCTCGGAACCTCCTCGTTGCTAACCGCCCTTTGTAATAACCGAATCTGGCCGTGGCCCCTGCAGGGAAATGGTTCATGGGCCGCCAATCTCGCGGTCGGCTTTGTTCCGCGAGCAGCCAAAGCAAGAGGGTGAAAACGCCACGGCTGAATGTGAAACGACACTTCTTTAGAAACTGGCAGTACCGAGCATCCTGGCGCCAGCCTAGCCGCTTTGTCAGTGAGTGGATGTGGTGTGGGCGTATGGTCTCCTTATCCGGTGTGTCGATTCAGGTAAAGCGGCGTCGGGCTGGCGCCCGGCTGACGTCTTTACCACAAGAACAGCGTATCTTGTGAGACGAGACGAATAATTTCTCCGTATGTTGCATTTCGTAGATGCAACCACGCCTCGCCTAAAACGGCGCGTATTACATCGTTTTATGGACGATACGGAGCTTGTGTTCATTAGGAAGCTTCCTTCATCTTGTGAAATGCCCTGGCGGTTTTGCTGCAGGACGTCCAATCTTTGTGTACTGTTTTTTCGGAGAATAAAATGTGTACTGCAGAGCAGTCCAGGTCTCCTTGTTAGAAAACATGATTGGCACGATAACCATTTTTGGGCCATCATAGGTTTATTCGAGAGCATCAGGGGGAACGGCTGCTTTTCGGAAGGTTTTGAGGAACAGGAGTGTCTAGGACTTGCTTCTCGACCACCTCGGAGTACAATCGCTAGAGCTCTTCCGTTTCTACGGAGAGAGCAGTTTGAGCATGTCCGGACACCTGGGCGAAACTTTATACACTACTGGCCATTACAATTGCTACACCACGAAGATGACGTCCTACAGACGCGAAATTTAACCGACAGGGAGAAGATGCTGTGATATGCAAATGATTAGGTTTTCAGAGCATTCACACGAGGTTGGCCCCAGTGGCGACGCCTACAACGTGCTGACATGAGGAAAATTTGCAACCGATTGCTCATAAACAAACAGCAGTTGACCGCCATTACCTGGTGAAACGTTGTTGAGATGCCTCGTGTAAGGAGGAGAAATGCGTACCATCACGTTTCCGACTTTGATAAAGGTCGTATTGTAGCCTATCGCGATTGCGGCTTATCGTATCGCGACATTGCTGCTCGCGTTGGTCGACACCCAGTGACTGTTGGCAGAATATGGAGTCGGTGGGTTCCGGAGGGTAATACGGAACGCCGTGCTGGATCCCAACGGCCTCGTACCACTAACAGTCGAGATGACAGGCATTTATCCGCATGGCTGTAACAGATCGTGCACACACGTCTCGATCCCTGAGTCAACAGATTGGGACGTTTGCAAGACAACAACCATCTGCACGAACAGTTCGACGACGTTTGCAGCAGCATGCACTATCAGCTCGGAGACCGTGGCTGCGGTTATCCTTGACGGTGCATCACAGACAGGAGCACCTGCGATGGTGTATTCAACGACGAACCTGGGTGCACGATTGGTAAAACGTCATTTCTTCGGAGGTTGGTTGGTTGGTTTGTGGGATTAAAGGGACCAGACTGCGATGGTCATCGGTCCCTTTTTCCAAAAAATTAAAACCGCCCAAAGAGAATAAAAACGAACAGCAGAAAAGACGTCAGACGACACGGGACAAGAAAGACTCTGACAGAGATCAGACAAAACAAATTAAAACACACAGAGAGTGACGGTGGTTGGCCGACCATAGAGAAAAAAAAGAGGAAAAGCCAACCACCAAAAACACATTAAAAACTCAGTTTAAAATCAGAGGCTAAAAGCCAGAATCAACACTAAAAAACATAAACACTCAGATTAAACGATAAAAAACCCGTGCCCGAATAAAACGCAAAACTAAGTCCACCATGGCAGAGTCATCTAGTATAAGGGCAGGGAGCGTCTCAGGCAGCGCAAATGTCTGCCTGAGCACAGTTAAAAGCGGACAAGTTAATAAAATGTGCACCACCGTCAAAACCGCCCCACAGCGACAGAGAGGCGGATCCTCACGACGCAATAAATAACTGTGAGTCATTCGGGTGTGGCCAATGCGGAGCCGACAAAGAACAAGCGAATCTCTGCGAGTGGCTCGCATGGATGACTGCCACACACGCGTCGTCGCCTTGAGAGAACGGAGTTTGTTTGGCGTGGACAGATTGCGCCATTCACTGTCCCAAAGCTAGAGTACTTCGCGGCGGAAGACTGCCCGCAAATCAGTCTCCGGGAGGCCAATGTCCAGGGTGGGTTCACTGGTGGCCTGTTTGGCCAGGCGGTCAGCAAGTTCATTGCCCGGGATACCGACGTGACCGGGGGTCCACACAAAGACCACAGAGCGGCCGCAACGTGCAAGAGAATGCCGGGACTCGTGGATAGCCATCACCAGACGAGTAGGAGGGAAACACTGGTCGAGAGCTCGTAAACCGCTCAGGGAATCGCTACAGATGACGAAGGACTCACCTGAGCAGGAGCGGATATACTCTAGGGCACGAAAGATGGCGACCAGCTCAGCAGTAAAAACGCCGCAGCCAGCTGGCAATGAATGTTGTTCATAGTGGTCCCCTAGAGTCAGAGCATAACCGACACGACCAGCAACCATCGAGCCGTCAGTGTAAACAACGCCAGAGCCCTGATACGTGGCCAGGATGGAAGAAAAGCGGCATCGGAAGGCCTCCGGAGGGACTGAGTCCTTCGGGCTCTGTGCCAATTCGAGCCGAAGGCAAGGGCGAGGCACACACCACGGGGGTGTGCGCAGAGGTGCCCAGAAAGGAGGTGGAACAGGGAAAAACCCAAGCCCAGAGAGGAGCTCTTTGACGCGTACGGCAATCGGACAACCCGACCGGGGCCGACGTTCTGGCAGATGGACGACTGACTGCGGGAACAGGACACGGTAATTTGGTTGCCCGGGCAAGCTAAAAACATGGGCAGCATAAGCAGCCAGTAATTGTTGGCGTCGTAACCGCAGTGGAGGGACACCTGCCTCCACTAGTATGCTGTCCACAGGGCTGGTGCGGAAAGCGCCAGTGGCAAGGCGTATCCCGCTGTGGAGAATTGAGTCCAGCACGCGCAACGCAGATGGGGATGCTGAGCCATAAGCCAGGCTCCCATAATCCAGACGAGACTGGATTAACGCCTGGTAGAGCCGTAACAGGGTAGATCGGTCGGCGCCCCAGCGGGTGTGGCTCAAGCATCTCAGAGCGTTTAGATGCCGCCAACACGCCTGTTTAAGCTGCCGGATATGAGGCAGCCAAGTCAACTGGGCATCGGAAACCACCCCCAAAAACCTGTGTGATACCACCACTGAAAGAAGTTCGCCGGCAAGATAAAGCCGCGGCTCCGGGTGGACAGTACGTCGCCGGCAGAAATGCATAAAGCAGGTCTTGGCTGCCGAAAACTGGAACCCATGAGCTACAGCCCAAGACTGCGCCTTGCGGATAGCGCCCTGTAGCTGACGTTCAACAGCTGCAATGCCAGTAGAGCTGTAGTAAAGGCAGAAGTCGTCAGCATACAGGGAAGCGGTGACAGAATTTCCCACGGCCGCAGCGAGCCCGTTAATGGCTATTAAAAACAGGCAGACACTTAAAACAGAACCCTGTGGCACACCGGTCTTCTGGACGTGGGAGGAACTATATGAAGCCGTGACTTGCACGCGGAAGGTACGATACGACAGAAAATTTCTGATAAAGATCGGCAGAGGGCCACGAAGACCCCATCCATGAAGCGTAGAAATGATGTGATGACGCCATGTCGTATCGTACGCCTTCCGCATGTCGAAAAAGACAGCGACCAGGTGCTGACGGCGGGCAAAGGCAGTACGGATGGCCGACTCCAGGCTCACCAGATTGTCGGTGGCGGAGCGGCCTTTACGGAACCCACCCTGAGACGGAGCCAGAAGGCCCCGAGACTCCAGTACCCAATTCAAGCGCCGGCTCACCATCCGTTCAAGCAACTTGCAAAGAACGTTGGTGAGGCTAATGGGACGGTAGCTGTCCACCTCCAGAGGGCTCTTTCCAGGTTTCAAAACGGGGATGACAACGCTTTCCCGCCATTGCGACGGAAACTCCCCCTCGACCCAAAGACGGTTGTAAAGATCGAGGAGGCGCCGCTGGCAGTCCACTGAAAGGTGTTTCAGCATCTGACAGTGGATGTCATCTGGCCCAGGAGCGGTATCAGGGCAAGCGGCTAGGGCACTGCGAAATTCCCACTCACTGAATGGAGCATTGTAAGATTCTGGGTGGTGGGTGCGAAACGAAAGGCTCCGACGTTCCATCCGCTCTTTAATGGAGTGGAAGGCCTTGGGGTAATTCGCAGAAGCGGAACTCATAGCAAAATGCTCTGCTAAGCGGTTTGCAATGACGTCGGAGTCAGTACAAACTGCTCCATTCAGTGAGAGCACAGGGACGCTGGCAGGGGTCCGATAGCCGTAGACGCGTCGAATCTTGGCCCAGACCTGCGATGGAGTGACATGGAGGCCAATGGTGGACACATACCGCTCCCAGCACTCCTGCTTGCTTTGGCGGATAAGGCGGCGGGCCCGCGCACGCAGCCGTTTGAAGGTGATGAGGTGTTCAATGCAGGGATGTCGCTTGTGACGCTGTAGCGCCCGCCGGCGATCTTTAATCGCTGCAGCGATCTCAGGCGACCACCAAGGCACAGTCCGCCGCCGAGGGGACCCAGAGGAACGGGGAATGGCAGATTCGGCGGCAGTAACGATGCCGGTGGTGACCGATTGAACCACCGCATCAATGTCACCATGAGAGAGAGGCTCAATAACGGCAATGGAGGAGAACAAGTCCCAGTCAGCCCTATTCATAGCCCATCTGCTAGGGCGCCCAGAAGAGTGACGCTGTGGTAGTGACATAAAGATCGGAAAGTGGTCACTACCACACAGGTCGTCATGCACACTCCATCGGACAGACGGTAAGAGGCTAGGGCTACAGATTGAAAGGTCAATGGCGGAGTATGTGCCATGCGCCACGCTGAAGTGTGTGAAGGCACCATCATTTAAAAGCGAGAGATCGAGCTGCGACAATAAATGCTCAACAGTGGCGCCTCGACCTGTTGCCACTGACCCACCCCACAGAGGGTTATGGGCGTTGAAGTCGCCCAATAGCAAGAAAGGCGGCGGCAATTGGGCTATCAGCGCAGCCAGGACATGCTGCGAGACATCACCATCCGGTGGAAGGTAAAGACTACAGACGGTAACAGCCTGTGGCGTCCACACCCGAACAGCGACAGCCTCTAAAGGTGTTTGGAGTGGCACAGACTCGCTGTGCAGAGTGTGAAGGACATAGAGGCAGACGCCACCAGATACCCTTTCATATGCTGCCCGGTTCTTATAATAACCCCGATAGCCACGGAGGGCGGGGGTTCGCATTGCTGAAAACCAAGTTTCCTGAAGAGCAATGCAGAAGAAAGGGTTAAGGCTGATAAGTTGGCGGAGCTCAGCTAGATGGTGGAAGAAACCGCTGCAGTTCCACTGGAGGATGGTATTGTCCATGGCGGCGAAAGGCGTGACGGGACTGGGAAGGCAGATTACGCCGCTGGGTCACCTGCTGCCTCCGATGGAGCACCCGTGCAAGTGCTATCCATTGCGTCTGAGGAACCGGCGAGAGCGAGGTCCTCAGCGGACGCAAGGATCTCCACCTCATCGTCAGACGCAGAGCTTTTAGGTAGCAGTGGAGTAGGTTCCACCGCAGGTGTCTTGGTCTTACGGGTCTTCAAAGTCGTTTTCTCTCGCTGTTCCTTTGGTTGCCGTTGTTGAGAGGGCTTATTGGAGTCAGTCTCTGGGACCGAAGAGGATCGCGAAGCCCGTCGACCAGCGACCTGTGGCTTCTTCAGCCACTGGTTGGCGTCTGCTGTGCCGCTGGTAGGAACCTGGGAAATGAGTGACCCAAGGGATCCCTTCCGAGCGAGAGAAGCCGAAGAAGACTTACGCTTCTCCGGCTTAGAAGTGGGGACTGGTGTCCCCGGTGGTTTAGTGGGTGCTGCTCCCGAGGTAGATGGTGTGGGAGCAACAGCGAGAGAAGGGGCCCCCATCGTCAAGGGGGCAGGTGAGGTCCTCTGACTCTGAGAGCTGACTGTATGTCTTGCAGCTGAAGGAGCTGGAGCAGGAGTGACAGTGGAGGCACGACATCATGCGCACGGGATGTAGCCATTCAAACTTCCGCTGAGCCTCAGTGTAGGTCAGTCGGTCCAGGGTCTTATATTCCATGATTTTGCGTTCTTTCTGTAAGATACTGCAGTCCGGCGAGCAAGGGGAATGAGGCTCTCCACAGTTAACACAGACGGGAGGTGGAGCACATGGAGTATCGGGATGAGATGGGCGTCCACAATCTCGACATGTGAGGCTAGAAGTACAGCGAGAGGACATGTGACCGAACTTCCAGCACTTAAAGGGATATAGGGTTTGACGTCACATCGGTAGACCAACACCTTGACCTTCTCTGGTAATGTATCTCCTTCGAAGGCCAAGATGAAGGCACCGGTAGCTACCTGATTGTCCCACGGACCCCGATGAACGCGCCGGACGAAATGTACACCTCGGTGCTCTAAATTGGCGCGCAGCTCGTCATCAGACTGCAAAAGTAGGTCCCGATGGAATATAATACCCTGGACCATATTTAAACTCTTATGTGGGGTGATGGTAACGTGAACATCCCCCAACTTGTCACAAGCAAGTAACCTGCGTGACTGGGCAGAGGATGCCGTTTTTATCAAAACTGATCCAGAGCGCATTTTGGACAAGCCCTCCACCTCCCCAAAGTTGTCCTCTAAATGCTCTACAAAGAACTGAGGCTTCACGGATAGAAACGAGTCAACATCAGCTCTGGTACAGACGAGATACCTGGGCGAATACACGTCACTGTCATTCATTGCCTTTCGTTCCTCCCATGGTGTGGCCAGGGATGGGAACGATTTGGGGTCATAAACGTTAGCTTTAAAATGAGCCCTCGAACGCTTAGAGACTGCTGGTGGCTGGCCGCCAGCGAGAGATGATGTACCACGCTTCATTGCGGGTCAACCGCCCTGATGCCACCTACTCCGACCAAGGGCCCTCCCCACGGGCGCCACCCAGCCGCAGCAATAGCCACCTGGCAGGATGGCCATTGCTGGGAGTCCTGATGCCCCAGGGAGATGGGCATCTACTCCTTTGCATACGTCGGGAGTTAACGGCGCAGGCATCAGTAGAGCGATCCCTGTGTTGTCAGGGGGCTACAACCAACAGGGTACATGGCGGCCCCACCACAACGGACTGGCTACCATGCTGGATGTTAGGTGACATGTGGTCCATGGTCGCCGTCAGTGCAGAAAGTGGCCCTGCACATTGCTTGGCAGAAAGGGCACGCAGGAGCGTATCCATGCCCAAGAGAGGGAGAGGGCAGGACTGCAACGCAACGACGAATAAGCTGGTGAAAGTTCTCAACGCAAGATGGACACAATGCACCAAGTAAGGCGCCCTTCCCCAATCGGCTCGCTCTTCGGAAAAATTTTGAAATATGGAGGTCGAACCCGACAGGGGACCATCACATAAGGCCGAAACGTTTGAGACTCCTTTTAGTCGCCTCTTACGACAGGCAGGAATACCGCGGGCCTATTCTAACCCCCGAACCCGCAGGGGGGTTTCTTCGGAGGAATTCAGGTTCTGTTTACAGCATCATGATGGTCGCATCCGTGTTTGGCGACATCGCGGTGAACGCACATTGGAAGTGTGTATTCGTCATCGCCATATTGGGGTATCGCCCGGCGTGATGGTATGGGGTGCCATTGGTTACACGTCTCGGTCACCTCTTGTTCGCATTGACGGCACTTTGAACAGTGGACGTTACATTACAGATGTGTTACAACCCGGGGCTCTACCCTTCATTCGAACCCTGCGAAACCCTACATTTCAGCAGGATAATGCACGACCGCATGTTGCAGGTCCTGTACGGGCCTTTCTGGATACAGAAAATGTTCGACTGATGCCCTGGCCAGCACATTCTCCAGATCTCTCACCAAGTGAAAACGTCTGGTCAATGGTGGCTGACCAACTGGCTCCTCACAATGCGCCAGTCACTACTCTTGATGAACTGTGGTATTGTGTTGAAGCTGCATGGGCAGCTGTACCTGTACACGCCATCCAAGCTCTGTTTGACTCAATGCCCAGGCGTATCAAGGCCGTTATTACGGCCAGAGGTGGTTGTTCTGGGCACTGATTTCTCAGGATCTACGCACCCAAATTACGTGAAAATGTCAGTTCTAGTATAATATATTTGTCCAATGAATACCCGTTTATCATCTGCATTTCTTCTTGGAGTAGCAATTGTAATTGCCAGTACTGTATTTTTGCGGACGTGAGAGAATCACTGGCGGATGTGGGCTCATCTCTCCCAGTACGACCCACCACCAATCCTAACAGCTTCGGCAGCACCCGCACGCAGACGACAGCATCTCGTCTTTCACCGGCTGTACCAGTAAGGTTGCGCAGCTTCTGCAAATTCAGAAGCTTGTCAATCGTTTTCGCGGCCATCTTTTTTTCATCGCAGCCCTGTACTCGCAGTTGTCACTCCCAGTGTCAATTGCATGCTTAATTATATTATGACGTGAGAGACCAGTCACTAGAACGCTACAGCAGAGTGTGCTTGCCTAGAACGGCATTGTTCCACTCACAGTAACCAATCTCATCTAAACGTAAATTCCAGTTAGGTTTCCCAAGTCTATTGCCAACAAACCTGAGTGCGTGTTAATGAAATGTTATACAGTTGAAGTTTCTGTTTATGTGTTTGTTGTCTCTTGACTGTGATATAGGTTTATAAATCTCTTTGGCATACCGTAGGTCCTTGCTGTTAATTTTTCAATGACACTCATTCTCATTCCCTAAATGTCATTTATTTTGCTGTGGGTTTGAAAGCATTAAATTAATTTTGTGTTAAGTTAGTCAACTCGTTACTAATGTCAGATTTCCTTGCGTTATTGGTAAACGTGCCACCTCTTGGGTGTGGTTGTTATGACTTTTTAGTCGTTTGCCAGACGGAGAACTGCCGCCACGATAGGTTGGCTTGAACATAAAATTATTCTCGATTGAATATGTCACCTTGTTGTTGTTGTTGTGGTCTTCAGTCCTGAGACTGGTTTGATGCAGCTTTCCATGCTACTCTATCCTGTGCAAGCTTCATCTCCCAGTACTTAGTGCAACCTACATCCTTCTGAATCTGTTTAGTGTATTCATCTCTTGGTCTCCTTCTACGATTTTTACCCTCCACGCTACCTTCCAATGCTAAATTTGTGATCCCTTGATGCCTCAGAACATGCCCTACCAACCGGTCGCTTCTTCTTGTCAAGTTGTGCCACAAACTCCTCTTCTCCCCTATTCTATTCAATACTTCCTCATTAGTTATGTGATCTACCCATCTAATCTTCAGCATTCTTCTGTAGCACTACATTTCGAAATCTTATATTCTCTTCTCGTGCAAACTATTTGTCGTCCATGTTTCACTTCCGTACATGGCTACACTCCATACAAATACTTTCAGAAACGACTTCCTGACACTTAAATCCATACTCGATGTTAAAAAATTTCTCTTCTTCAGAAACGCTTTCCTTGCCATTGCCAGGCTACATTTTATATCCTCTCTACTTCGACCATCATCAGTTATTTTGGTCCCCAAATAGCAAAACTCCTTTACTACTTTAAGTGTCTCATTTCCTAATCTAATTCCCTCAGCATCACCCGACTTAATTCCATTATCCTCGTTTTGCTTTTGTTGATACCCATTTATCATCATTTGCGGGAAGTTTTAATTTTATGCTTTACTAAGGAAATCTGAGGCTGCACTTCATCAAATGCTGGGTAAAACTTATCGCGATGCACCTGTTAGTGAAAGAACGTGCAGAGAATGCTTTCAACGCTTCAGGAGCGGTGCTTTTGACGTCGCGGACCGGCATGGCGGTAGAAGAGAGAAGGTTTTTGAAGCTACTGAAACCGACGGAAACAATCACAGGAGGTAGTTATCGACAGCAACTGATGCCTCTGCGCCGAGCACTGAAAGACAAACCGACTACCATCTTCTTCGATCAATGGTACACGGTCTGGTTGACCATCGCCTCCGGTCATATGAAAAAGTGCAAAATTGGAACGATTCATAGATCTCCTCGAAAGACTTCCAGCCCTTCTGCAGCGGGATTCGTATGCTGCCCGAAAGATGGGAGTAAATAGTGGTCAGTGATGGCCAAAACTTTCAATAGTAAATTCTTTCCCTAAGTTTCACATAATAAAGCCTTGAAATCTGCGAAAAAACGGCGGAAGCAAGCTTCAAGAGATATAAGAAACAGAAAGGGCTCTTAATATCAGTTGAACCATATTATGCATCACTAGACCAAGCGCTGTTCCTTTAAACTTTCCGAAGTGACTGCATTCCGTCGGGAAACAACATAACCTAATTGGAAAAACATCACCGTTGTCGTCCTAGAAAGGGATGCGATGAAATACTGGAAATGACTAAGTGCTGTTACGCCTATGTTTGATTTTCAATTTTGCACCACATATCCACAAACCATAATCCAAATTGCAGTTTAGCAATAGTAGACCAAATGGCCTTACCAGACTCTAGTCTAGTGAAGGTAAATGTGGCATCGGCTGTTTTCGCAGACCTTGCAAAAGCCTTCGTTCCTTAATCTCTCAGCTGATTAGAATTTACGGACATAATAATACACTCATGCTCATAAATTAACGATAATTGCAGAATGTGGTGCCACACAACGTGGCACTACACAAAACTGGCGCTGATTGCATATGCACATAGGGAATACACACGACACAGATCTGTAAGTCCACGGCATTGGCGATAGGTTGAGAATTACCGTCCCGAAAGACATACGCTACAAAACGCCACTGTTTCCTGCCCATGTACCCCGGCATCAATATGAGGTATGATCACCATGCACACGTACACAGGCCGCACAACGGGTTGGCATACTCTGGATCAGGTGGTCGAGCAGCTGATGGGGTATAGCCTCCCATTCTGGCACCAGTGCCTGTCGGAGCTCCTCAAGTGTCGTAGGGGTTTGAAGACGTGCAGAGATACGTCAACTGAGAGCATCCCAGACGTGCTTGATGAGGTTTATGTCTGGAGAACAGACAGGCCACTCCATTCGCCTGATATCTTCTGTATGGAGGTACTCCTCCACAATGGCACCTCGGTGGGGCCGTGCGTTATCATTCAGCAGGAGGAAGGTGGGATGCATTGCACTCCTGAAAAGGCGGACATACTGGTGCAAAATAACGTCCCGATCCACCTGACCTTTTACAGTTCCTCTGTCAAAGACACGCAGGAGTGTACGCGCACCAATCATAATCCCACCCCACACCATCAAGCCACAGCCTCCATACAGGTCCCTTTCAAGGATATTAAGGGGTTGGCATGTGGTTCCTGGTTCACACCAGATGAAAACCCGGTGAGAATTACTGTTCAGACTATACCTGGACTCGTCCGTGAACATAACCTGGGACCACTGTTCCAATCACAATGTAATGTGTTCTTGACACCAGACTTTACGGGCTCTCCTGTGACCAGTGCTTGACCTTGAAGGTCTCCGGGCGAATAATCCATGTCTGTTGAGTGTCTGTAGACTGTGTGTCTGGAGACAACTGTTCCAGTGGCTGCGGTAAGATCCCGAGCAAGGCTACCTGCAGTACTCCGTGGCCGTCTGCGGGCACTGATGGTGAGATACCGGTCTTATTGTGGTGTTGTACGCTGTGGACGTTCCGTACTGTAGCGCCTGGACACGTTTCCTGTCTGCTGGAATCGTTGCCATAATCTTGAGATCACACTTTGTGGCCCGCGGTGGGCCCGTGCTACGGACCTGCTGTGTTTGACAAGCCTCCAGTCGCCCTAGTATTCTACCCATAAATATGTGTTTTCTGAGACATTTTCAACACACAGTCACGATTAGCCCGTCTGGAAATGTCTGCACACTTACTCGGTGCACCGTACTCTGACATGCACCAACACACCTCTGTATATGTGGACTGCTGCCAGCGCCACCGTGCGACGACCGCAGATCAAATGCACCGGATGGTCATACCCCGAGGTGATTTAAACATTCATACCTCCCACCAGAGAGTTGTTTCACCATGTACATCTACATCTACATTTATACTCCGCAAGCCACCCAACGGTGTGTGGTGGAGGGCACTTTACGTGCCACTGTCATTACCTCCCTTTCCTGTTCCAGTCGCGTATGGTTCGCGGGAAGAACGACTGTCTGAAAGCCTCCGTGCGCGCTCTAATCTCTCTAATTTTACATTCGTGATCTCCTCGGGAGGTATAAGTAGGGGGAAGCAATATATTCGATACCTCATCTAGAAACGCACCCTCTCGAAACCTGGCGAGCAAGCTACACCGCGATGCAGAGCGCCTCTCTTGCAGAGTCTGCCACTTGAGTTTGTTAAACATCTCCGTAACGCTATCACGGTTACCAAATAACCCTGTGACGAAACGCGCCGCTCTTCTTTGGATCTTCTCTATCTCCTCCGTCAACCCGATCTGGTACGGATCCCACACTGATGAGCAATACTCAAGTATAGGTCGAACGAGTGTTTTGTAAGCCACCTCCTTCGTTGATGGACTACATTTTCTAAGGACTCCCAATGAATCTCAACCTGGTACCCGCCTTACCAACAATTAATTTTATATGATCATTCCACTTCAAATCGTTCCGCACGCATACTCCCAGATATTTTACTGAAGTAACTGCTACCAGTGTTTGTTCCGCTATCATATATAATTATACAATAAAGGATCCTTGTTTCTATGTATTCGCAATACATTACATTTGTCTATGTTAAGGGTCAGTTGCCACTCCCTGCACCAAGTGCCTATCCGCTGCAGATCTTCCTGCATTTCGCTACAATTTTCTAATGCTGCAACTTCTCTGTATACTACAGCATCATCCGCGAAAAGCCGCATGGAACTTCCGACACTATCTATCAGCATTATCCTTAATTTATGAGATTGAGAGTATAACACCATCCATTATGGATTACTGTAATCCTGTGTGGCCACAAAGAGGGACAGAGCAAAGATGCTCAAAGTGCTAACCAAGAACAGTGGGATGAAAGAATTCATAGCCGCTTCTATTCTTCTGTGAATTCCAAGCACAGTTGTTGTAATACCACGGCAGACGTCTTTCACACATCTTCGAAGACGAATATCTAGAGGAGTTAAGTCAGCATACCGAGCAAGTGAATTCACTGTTCCTCTACGACCAATCGATTTGGTTGTATGCCTTCGTTTCAGAACAAGATTGCACGCAATGCATTAAGCGCTGGACATCCATCCTAGCAGTACCACATAAGTACTGTAGTTCACCGTACTCCCGTGGCTAGCAAACTCCTCGGATATAAAACCCAGTTGCGAATCTGTGGGACTACCTCGATCGGGCTGTACGCTCCATGCATCCTCCACTCGGAAACGAAGCGCGGCTGACGTCGACATGGCTGCACATCCCCTTCGGTGCCTTCCAGAATCGCACTGACTCTCCTCCTGCAAGTCTCGCTCTGGTCCGCGCACAAACTGTGGTTATTTAGGCTTTTGACAGGTGGTCGCATTAATGTGGCTGGACAGTCTAAGTAAGTACACTCCAAAACAAAACGAAACGACGCACCACGAGGGAACTATCCGAACGGGACGCAAATCGGTAGACGTGACGTACATGTTGTTGTTGTGGTCTTCAGTCCAGAGACAGGCTTGATGCAGCCCTCCATGCTACTTTATCCTGTGCAAGCCTCTTCATTTCCTAATAACTACTGCTACCTACATTCTTCTGAATCTGCTTAGCGTACTCATCTCTTCGTCTCCCTCTACGATTTTTACACTCCGCGAAACCATCCAATACTAAATTGGTGATGCCTTGATGCCTCAGAACATGTCCTACCAAGCGATCCCTTCTTCTAGCCAAGTTGTGCCACGAAGTCCTCTTCTCCCCAATTCTATTCAGGAGCTCCTCATTAGTTACGTGATCTACCCATGTAATCTTCAGCATTCTTCTGTAGCACCAGATTTCAAAACCTTCTATTCTCTTCTTAACTAAACTATTTATCGTCCATGTTTCACTTCCATACATGGCTACACTCCATACAAAAACTTTCAGAAACGACTTCCTGACACTTAAATCTATACTCGATCTTAACAAATTTCTGTTCTTCAGAAACGCTTTCCTTGCCATTGCCACTTTACATTTTATATCCTCTCTACTTCGACCATCATCGGTTATTTTGCTCCTCAAATAGCAAAACTCCTTTGCTACTTTAAGTGTCTCATTTCCTAATCGAATTCACTCAGCATCACCCGAGTTAACCCGACTACGTTCCATTATCCTCACTTTTGCTTTTGTTGATGTTCATCTTACATCCTCCTTTCAAGACACTGTCCATTCCGTTCAACAGCTCTTCCAGGGCTTTTGCTGTCTTTGACAGAATGACAATGTCATCGGCAAACCTCAAAGATTTTATTTCTTCTCTGTGGATTTTAATTCCTACTCCGAATTTTTATTTTGCTCCTTTACTGCTTGAATAACATTGGGGATAGGCTACAACAATGTCTCACTCCCTTCCCAACCACCCCTTCTCTTTCGTGTCCCACGACTCTCATAACTGCCATCTGGTTTCTGTAAAAACTAAGTAGCCTTTCGCTCCCTGTATTTGACCCTTGCCACCTTCAGAATTTGAGAGAGAGTATTGCAGTGAACATTGTCGAAAGATTTCTCTCAGTCTACAAATGCTAGAAACGTAGGTTTGAATTTCGTTATCTTGTAAGACAAGTCTAGGGTCAGTATTGGCTCATGTGTTCCAACATTTCTACCGAGTCCAAACTGGTCTTCCCCAATGTCGAATTCTACCAGTTTTTCTATTCGTCTGTGTCAGTATTTTGCAGCTGTGAGTTATTAAGCTCATAGTACGGTAATTTGCACACCTATAACTCTTGCTTTCTTTGGGATTGGAATTATTATATTCTTCTTGAAGTCAGAGGGTATTTCCCCTGTCTAATTCATCTTGCTCACGTGCATGTACAGCCAAACAAATGTTTACAGTTTGGAACAAAAAATTGGATGATTTATTCAAAAGAAAGAGCTCCACAAATTGAGCAAGTCAATAATGCGTTGGTCCACGTCTGGCCCGTACGCAAGCTGTTATTCGATTTCGCATTGCTTGGCTGTGTTGCTGGATGTCCTCGTGAGGTATGTCTTGCCATATTCTCTCCAATTGGCGCATCAGATTGTCAAACTCCCCAGATGGTAGGAGGGTACTGCCGGTAACGTTGCAAACGTTCTCACTTGGGGTGAGATTCAGCGACCTTGCTGGACAAGGTAAGGTTTGGTAAGCACGAAGAGAAGCAGTAGAAATTCCCACCCTCTGCGGACGGGCACCTTTTTTTTTTTTTTTGGTCATCAGTCTACTGACTGGTTTGATGCGGCCCGCCACGAATTCCTTTCTTGTGCTAACCTCTTTATCTCAGAGTAGCACTTGCAACCTACTTCCTCAATTATTTGCTTGACTTATTCCAATCTCTGTCTTCCTCTACAGTTTTTGCCCTCTACAGCTCCCTCTAGTACCATGGAAGTCATTCCCTCATGTCTTAGCAGGTGTCCTATCATCCTGTCCCTTCTCCTTATCAGTGTTTTCCACATCTTTCCTCTCCAATTCAGCGTAGAACCTCCTCATTCCTTACCTTATCAGTCCACCTAATTTTCAACATTCGTCTATAGCACCACATCTCAAATGCTTCGATTCTCTTCTCTTCCGGTTTTCTCACAGCCCATGTTTCACTACCATACCATGCTGTACTCCAGACGTACATCCTCAGAAATTTCTTCCTCAAATTAAGGCCGGTATTTGATATTAGTAGACTTCTCTTGGCCAGAAATGCCTTTTTTGCCATAGCGAGTCTGCTTTTGATGTCCTCCCTGCTCCGTCCGTCATTGGTTATTTTACTGCCTAGGTAGCAGAATTCCTAAACTTCATTGACTTCGTGACCATCAATCCTGATGTTAAGTTTCTCGCTGTTCTCATTTCTACTACTTCTCATTACCTTCGTCTTTCTCCGATTTAAACCATACTGTGTACTCATTAGACTGTTCATTCCGTTCAGCAGATCATTTAATTCTTATTCACATTCACTCAGGATAGCAATGTCATCAGCGAATCGTATCATTGATATCCTTTCACCTTGTATTTTAATTCCACTCCTGAACCTTTCTTTTATTTCCATCATTGCTTCCTCGATGTACAGATTGAAGAGTAGGGGTGAAAGGCTACAGCCTTGTCTTACACCCTTCGTTCTTGATCATCCACTCTTATTTTTCCCTCTTGGTTGCTGTACATATTGTATATGACCCGTCTCTCCCTATAGCTTATCCCTACTTTTTGCAGAATCTCGAACAGCTTGCACCATTTTATATTGTCGAACGGTTTTTCCAGGTCGACAAATCCTATGAAAGTGTCTTGATTTTTCTTTAGCCTTGCTTCCATTATTAGCCGTAACGTCAGAATTGCCTCTCTCGTCCCTTTACTTTTCCTAAAACCAAACTGATCGTCACCTAGCGCATTCTCAATTTTCTTTTCCATTCTTCTGTATATTATTCTTGTAAGCAGCTTCGATGCTTGAGCTGTTAAGCTGATTGTGCGATAATTCTCGCACTTGTCAGCTCTTGCCGTATTCGGAATTATGTGGATGATGCTTTTCCGAAAGTCAGATGGTATATCGCCAGACTCATATATTCTACACACCAACGTGGTTAGTCGTTTTGTTGCCACTTCCCCCAATGATTTTAGAAATTCTGATAGAATGTTATCTATCCCTTCTGCCTTATTTGACCGTAAGTCCTCCAAAGCTCTTTTAAATTCCGATTCTAATACTGGATCCCCTATCTCATCTAAATCGACTGCTGTTTCTTCTTCTATCACACCAGACAAATATTCATCCTCATAGAGGCTTTCAGTGTATTCTTTCCACCTGTCTGCTCTCTCCTCTGCTTTTAACAGTGAAATTCCCGTTGCACTCTTAATGTTACCACCGTTGCTTTTAATGTCACCAAAGGTTGTTTTGACTTTCCTGTATACTGAGTCTGTCCTTCCGAAAATCATATCTTTTTCGATGTCTTCACATTTTTCCTGCAGCCATTTCGTCTTAGCTTCCCTGCACTTCCTATTTATTTCATTCCTCAGCGACTTTTATTTTTGTATTCCTGATTTTCCCGGAACATGCTTGTACTTCCTCCTTTCATCAATCAACTGAAGTATTTCTTCTGTTACCCATGGTTTCTTCGCAGCTACCTTCTTTGTACCTATGTTTTCCTTCCCAACTTCTGTGATGGCCCTTTTTAGAGATGTCCATTCTTCTTCAACTGTACTGCGTACTGCGCTATTCCTTATTGCTGTATCTATAGCGTTAGAGAACTTCAAACGTATCTCGTCATTCCTTAGTACTTCCGTATCCCACTTCTTTACGTATTGATTCTTCCTGACTAATGTCTTGAACTTGAGCCTACTCTTCATCACTACTATATTGTGATCTGAGTTTATATCTGTTCCTGGGTACGCCTTACAATCCAGTATCTGATTTCGGAATCTCTGTCTGACCATGATGTAATCTAATTGATATCTTCCCGTATCTCCCGGCCTTTTCCAAGTATACCTCCTCCTGTTTTGATTCTTGAACAGGGTATTCGCTATTACTAGCTGAAACTTGTTACAGAACTCAATTAGTGTTTCTCCTCTTTCATTCCTTGTCCCAAGCCCACATTCTCCTGTAACGTTTTCGTCTACTCCTTCCCCTACAACTGCATTCCAGTCGCCCATGACTATTAGATTTTCGTCCCCCTTTACATACTGCATTACCCTTTCAATATCCTCATACACTTTCTCTATCTGTTCATGTTTAGCTTGCGACGTCGGCATGTATACCTGAACTATCGTTGTCGGTGTTCGTCTGCTGTCGATTCTGATTAGAACAACCCGGTCACTGAACCGTTCACAGTAACACACCCTCTGCCCTACCCTCCTATTCATAACGAATCCTATACCTGTTATACCATTTTCTGCTGCTGTTGATATTACCTGATACTCATCTGACCAGAAATCCTTGTCTTCCTTCCACTTCACTTCACTGACCCCTACTATATCTAGATCGAGCCTTTGCATTTCCCTTTTCAGATTTTCTAGTTTCCCTACCACGTTCAAGCTTCTGACATTCCACGCCCCGACTCGTAGAACGTTATCCTTTCATAGATTATTCAATCTTTTTCTCATGGTAACCTCCCCCTTGGCAGTCCCCTCCCGGAGGTCCGAATGGGGGACTATTCCGGAATCTTCAATTACAGGCCACATGTCCTGTGGATACACATTGCGTGTCTTTAATGCAGTGGTTTCCATTGCCTTCTGCATCCTCATGTCGTTGATCATTGCTGATTCTTCCGCCTTTAGGGGCAATTTCCCACCGCTAGGACAAGAGAGTGCCTTGAACCTCTATCCGCCCCTCCGCCCTCTTTGACAAGGCCGTTGGCAGAATGAGGCTGACTTCTTATGCCGGAAGTCTTCGGCCGCCAATGCTGATTATTTATCAAAAGTTAGGCAATGGCGGGGATCTAACCTGGGACCAAAGACGTTTTGATTATGAATCAAAGACGCTACCCCTAGACCACGGTTAGTATCTTGCTAAAATGTAATCCCAAGATGGTTTCCCAAGAAAGGCGTAAAACATCGATGACGTTGCGCTGTGCTGTAACTACTCAAAGGGACCTGCTATGAGTGAAATGGCACCCCACACTACATTCCTCGTCGTCCTGAGGTATGGCGGGTGACAGTATAGTTGGTATCCCAGTACTGTCCAGGTCGTCTAGATTCACGTCTTCGGCCTGGAATGTCAGTGATTGTAGTGAAATTCCCTTCAGTGATGAGACCCGCTCCGAACTAAGTCTCGATGAACAGCAAAGATGAGTCTGTAGACGCCCTGAACAGTGGTGGGATACCAACCTGACTGTCATCCGCCATACTGCCCGATAGCCAGGAGTGACTGCCTGGGGTGCCATTTGTTTCCATAGCAGGTCCACTTGGGCTGTCATCCGCAGCACTTGTCCTTGCGCTTGCCAAACCATACATTGGCCCAGCGAGGTCGTCGGATCTCTCCCCGATTGAGAACGTTCGG
Organism: Schistocerca nitens; assembly: GCF_023898315.1. Taxonomy (NCBI): domain Eukaryota; kingdom Metazoa; phylum Arthropoda; class Insecta; order Orthoptera; family Acrididae; genus Schistocerca; species Schistocerca nitens. The sequence goes on along the minus strand of NC_064623.1, from coordinate 140,860,363 downwards.
GGCATTAGGGGCGCGGCCCTGCAGTTACCTCAGGAGTTTCACGATCTGACGCGCCAATTGGAAAGAAACGGGCACGATATCCCTCAGGAGGACGTTCAATAACTCTGTCAGTGCCAAGTCGAATAAATGCTTGCGCAAGGGCCAGAGGAGGACAAACGCGATACTGACTTCCTCAGTTTGTGAAATTATCGAATTTTTTCTGAAATTGTAATAATATGTTTCTCTGTAAATGAACATCACATCTGCCGATTTCCTTCACATTAGGATAATTCCTTCGAGGTGCGTCTTTTTTGTGTTAGCATTTAGTATTGTAACACCCCACCCGTTGCTTGTCCGATTTTTGCGTGTGTTCGCCCCTGACGAACAACTTACAGAAAAATTGGGAGTGGAACTGTACGCAAAAACGGATAATGCTAGATTCAAATGTGGCCCTGTCACCCCTAATTAATCTGCGGTGGTAGTGTTGACGATAAATCACACCTATTTTTACTTCCAAACATGAACGATCACGAACACTTATGGTGTTCAATGACATCAAACACATACACAAAAATAAAATAAAGCAAAAGGGTGAATTCAGGATCAACTACTGAAAGTAAAGGCTCTACTGAATCACAATAATTGTATTATTACGTTCAGATCAATGCTGAATAAAACACAATGAACAATTTACAAATTATCCTCCTGACTGGCACTGGCAGTGAACTGTGTTAAAATTGGTCCAAAACGCGATCTCTTATAAGTTGGCTGACCGGCTGACATCGACACAAAACGTAAGAACCACTACACCCCACAGTACCGTGAAACCTCTGTGGAAACAGCAATTGCACGTGATCCAACTATTTAACGTTACTCCTAACACAAGCCGAAGCGGGAGCGATCTCACCGTAATGTTCCTGTTGCAGCGGCGGTCTCCGACGGCGACGGCGCGGCTGTGCGGTTGGCGTGTGGCGTCTCGGAAAGTACACTCCTACACTACTCGGACAACAGACCCCTGTGTCCATGAACTTCTCTATTTGCAACGATCTTCCCGGTAGCAAAGAGCTGACGCGGCTAACGTCCTCTCAGAACGAAAGACCAACACGGGAGACGACTTGGGTAACGTCCTCTCAGTATGAGAGCCCAGAACAGAAGACCTTTACCGAGAGTCCAGCAAGATCGCTCTTCACCCTTGTTATCTCCCCTCAACTTTTACCGAGCGAATCACATCACTAGAAGCTCTCAAAATACCCAGTTTGCCAGTGCCGACCAATGTACGGCCTGGGAACAGAACTCTTTTCCACCATTCCTTTATTTCTACAAAATTTCACAAGTAAACTCCGCCCTCGCCGGCTGGGAAGAACCACAGCTGTGGGCAATAACACGTTTACTGGAAGTTTTCTCCCAAGAGACCACCCGAGATTTTCCCGGCAAGATTCCCCGTCGTAGCGAACACAGATTCTTGCATTGAAAGTTTGTTATTCGGAACTCCTGGCCTGCCCCACTTGAGTTACTCGAAGGCGTATAATTAGTGGGACATAAGCGAGAGCACGCACAGGAAAGCCCGTGCAGCTATCCACTGCTCTGTTTTGGTAAACACTCGAACACCTGCAGCCGCGCGTCCCTCAGAGGTTGGCGACCGCTGTGGCCTCTCTAAACGGATTACAGAAATCCCACAGTTCACCATTCATACCGTCAGGCTGTGGCCTTCGGCGGCTAGGCGGGGACGTAGCCGAGCTCTGTCTCGCGTACAGCCTTTCCGCAAAATCTTATAATTACAAAATCGCAAAATTCTCGCGGCCCGATGCGTTTCCCCATAGATTTCCTACACCGTAGAGTATTACTCCTACAAAACCTAAAGTGTCACGTTAAATGGACACATGTAAGGTGCAAGGCCGTTGCCACCTTACAGTATAATTAATCATGAATCAGTTTTCACCTTTTTGCACGACGTTTTTAAAACGACAAAGTCGCCAGCGATTGGGTTCCGCGTCAGCTCTCATTCAAAGAAGCCCGGTGAATCGAGGCAGTTGCAGAAATGTTTCTCGACGACGGAAGTGACTTCTTCAGCGATATAATCGTCGTGTATGAGTGTTGTGTCTATGACTTCGAGAGAGAGGAGCAGGGCGAACACTGGAAACATGTACCTTCACCACCGCAGAAAAAGGCCAAGACTCAGTCATCAACGGGCTAGTTTGAGCTCATCCTTTTTTGGTATTGTCATGATGTAGTGCTAACAGATTCTACTCATAAGGTGCAAATCGTCACATGAGTATATTGCTGATATCTCCTTGCAACGCTACGGGAGGCTTTCAAGAATAAATATCGCGGGTGGCTGCCCTAGTGGGCGATCCTGCTCGAAAACAACGCAGCATCATTTTTAGTATAGAATACAATCAGCCATGCTGCTTTCTTGGGCCATCAACTTTTGCCTCATACTTTTACTCTCCTAAAATAGCATCAATGGTGGCGTGTCAGGCTGTTTCATGATATCGAAGAGATGATTTTTGAGGTGGAATGTTCCCTAAACACCAAAAATGCAGGCTTCTCAAATGTCCCCTAGGTCACTCATAGAAGGCAAACGCGTGTCGCATTAAAGGGTGACTGTGTGGAGGAGGACTAAAACCATCAAACAGTACCTCGGTCGAAGTTTTCTTTTTCTTTCGAGAAATTATTTTTTCTTAAAAATTATTCTTCTATTTGTGTACTTCAGCGCCAATCCTCTTAGCTTAATTATGTTGAGAAGCTAGGGCCACTTACCCGTGTAGTGTGTCCGTCACTCCTTCCCGCGGGATTTGCAGTTTATTTCTGATGTTTGCTGAGATCCGTGCACCAAGAGAAGACGTTGACGATCGGTCGCTCCTGTCAATGAGAGAAAAGACTTGATACTTTATTTTCGTTAGAGAAGTCGTCCACAATTACTCTTTACAATAATCAAGTTAAGACAATATTCCGCAAATCACTGCTCAGTTTTTCTCTCATTCTCACCATAAGCAGTTTGGTTTTTTCGGATATAAATATGTCACTAGTGATGCACCGTAACACTTGAGATCAGACCAATTTCATAATTTCGTTCCACACTAATAACAGTTCGTAGTTTAGCTTGCTGCTTACGCACTGTTTCACACATTATGTCACTATTTGTAGTGGTGCGTGCTGGAAAGTAATGACTGAATTTCTACGGGTGACTGAAATACGAGAGTAGGAAAAGGGAGTGGCCGGCCGGAGTGGCCGAGCGGTTCTAGGCGCTACAGTGTGGAACCGCGCGACTACTACAGTCGCAGGTTCGAATCCTGCCTCGGGCATGGATGTGTGTGATGTCCTTAGGTTAGTTCGGTTTAAGTAGTTCTGTTCTAGGGGACTGATGACCTTAGACGTTAAGTCCCATAGTGCTCAGAGCCATTTGAACCATTTTTTTTAAAAGGGAGAGAAGGAAACATAATAGGTGAATATGGTTTGGGGATAAGAAATCATAGCTAACACTTGGTTCAAGAATCATAAGGTTGTATACATGGAAGAATCATGGAGATACTATAAGGTATCAGATATATAATTGTAAGACAGAGATTTATGAGCCAGGTTTTAAATTGTAAGACATTCCCAGGGGCAGATGTGGACTCTGACCACAATCTATTGGTTATGAACTGTAGATTAAAATTGAAGAAACTGCAAAAAGGTGGGAATTTAAGGAGATGGGACCTGGATAAACAGACTAAACTAGAGTTTGTACAGAGTTTCAGGGAGAGCAATGAAAGACCTGAGTCGAAACAAGGCCCAAGGAGTAGACAACATTCCATTAGAACTACTGACGGCCTTGGGAGAGCCAGTTCTGAAAAAAACTACCATCTGGTGGGCAAGATGTATGAGACAGGCGAAATACCTTCAGACTTCCAGAAGAATATAATAACTCCAATCCTAGAGAGAGCAGGCGTTGACAGGTTTAAGGAAAGATAAAACCAACGTTTATAGCATTTGTAGACTTAGAGAAAGCTTTTGACAATGTCGACTGGAATACTCTCTTTCAAATTCTAAAGGTGGCAGAGGTAAAATACAGGGAGCGAAAGGCTATTTACAATTTCTACAGAAACCAGATGGCAGTTATAAGAGTCGAGGGGTATGAAAGGGAAGAAGTGGTTGGGAAGGGAGTGAGACAGGGTTGTAGCCTCTCCCCAGTGTTATTCAATTTGTATATTGAGCAAGCAGTAAAGGAAGCAAAAGAAAAATTTGGAGTAGGTATTAAAATCCATGGAGAAAAAATAAAAACTTTAAGGTTCGCCGATGACATTGTAATTCTGTCGGAGACAGCAAAGGACTTGGAAGAGCACTTGAACGGAATGGACAGTGTCTTGAAAGAAGAATATAAGATGAACATCAACAAAAGCAAAACGAAGATAATGGAATGTAGTCGAATTAAGTCGGGTGATGCTGAGGGAATTAGATTAGGAAATGAGACACTTAAAGTAGTTAACGAGTTTTGCTATTTGGGGAACTAAATAACTGATGATGGTCGAAGTAGAGAAGATATAAAATGTAGACTGGCAATGGCAAGGAAAGCATTTCTGTAGAAGAGAAATTTGTTAACATCGAATATAGATTTAAGTGTCAGGGAGTCGTTTCTGAAAGTATTTGTATGGAGTGTAGCCATGTATGGAAGTGAAACATGGACGATAAATAGTTTGGACAAGAAGAGAATAGAAGGTTTCGAAATGTGGTCCTACAGAAGAATGCTGAAGATTAGATGGGTAGATCACATAACTAATGAGGAAGTATTGAAGAGAATTGGGGAGGAGTTTGTGGCACAACTTGACAAGAAGAATGGACCGGTTGGTAAGACATGTTCTGAGGTATCAAGGTATCACCAGTTTAGTATTGGAGGGCAGCGTGGAGGGTAAAAATCGTAGAGGGAGACCAAGAGATTACACCAAGCAGATTCAGAAGGATGTAGGCTGCAGTAGGTACTGGGAGATGAAGAAGCTTGTACAGGATAGAGTAGCATGGAGAGCTGCATCAAACCAGGCTCAGGACTGAAGACCACAACAACAATGTGATGCTCATAAAGCTTTGTGAATGACACAGACGTTATTAACGTTCTACATTTTGATTCTTCACGTCTGCATATTTGCAGTCCTCTGCCGCTAGAGGGGTTCGCATTGTAGCGTGCAACATGGCGGTGTGTTTCGTGACTATGTCGGTGCAGCGAGAAACAGCGTGCTGTAATCGAGTTTCGAATTCGAAGAGTCCGTCCACACATGGAGCTCCCTTTACCTCATGCGTGAACACACACGAACTCTCAACAGCCGTAGTACTGCTCCTCGGTTCCAGTGTCACCGATTACCCTCCATACAGCCCCGACTTGTCCCATGCGAATTTCATTTGTTTCCAAAACTGAAAGAACGCCATCGACGACTTTACTTTGATGGTGATAAAGGAGTTCAGGCAGAAGTTAGGTTTTGGCTCCGTCAACAAAGTCAAACATTCTGCAGTCATCGTATCAACAAACTGGGAGAAATGCATTCGTCATCAGGGTCACTATGTCAAGAAATTAATATGTAGACATTAAGAATAAAGATGTAGAATGTTAATGACGTTTGTTTTATTTAAAAAGTTTGAAGAGCTTTCAGATAAAGAATTCAAATGCGTTATTTTTCAGCACATCCTTCTAAAAGTCACAAAAGACTTGCTATCATAGCCTGTTGTTGTTTTTACTTATAGTCAAACTTTGCATCGCTTTTATGTTCAAGGCAACCATGTCAGCCCCCACCAAGACGTCAGTTTTGCATACTTTCACACGGGACTGTCCTATGTCCAAGCCTCTAGGCGAATGCAGAAGAGTTGAAGAAAGTATGCCGGTCGGAGTGGCCGTTCGGTTCTAGGCGCTACAGTCTGGAACCGAGCGACAGCTACGGTCGCAGGTTCGAATCGTGCCTCGGGCAGGGATGTTTGTGATGTCCTTAGGTTATTTAGGTTTAATTAGTTCTAAGTTATAGGCGACTGATGACCTCAGAAGTTAAGTCGCATAGTGCTCAGAGCCATTTGAAAAAAGTATTTGTTCTACAGAACGGTGCAATATATTGCTCAAATTTAACAGTCGTCCTCGTGAAGGACTAAGAGATACTCAGGCTTGAATCCTGGTAGTATTTGCGGTTAATAACATAGTGCATTTAGAAATAACTCCGCAATTCACAGCCACAATAGTAGAACTACAAATAATTTTCGTACAGACTATGCATCCATCTCTAGGGTTCATAATATAGTTTCATATCCTGATGAAACAGGCTAACAACTGGCCCCATAGCCGAGGGAGTTAGTCACACCCAGTATTCGGCTGCAGATACAATCTGCTAGGCGGATTGAAGAAGAAGTTGGGTTCAAATGGTTCTGAGCACTATGGGACTCAACTGCTGTGGTCATTAGCCCCCTAGAACTTAGAACTACTTAAACCTAACTAACCTAAGGACATCACACACATCCATGCCCGAGGCAGGATTCGAACCTGCGACCGTAGCAGTCGCACGGATCCGGACTGCGCGCCTAGAACCGCGAGACCACCGCGGCCGGCAAGAAGTTGGGTGTACAGGTTAGCGACGATGTGGCTTTTAGCCGCTTTTGCACATAAAGCTAGGTAAATACAGGGCTGATTCTCACGACCCGCCTCAGATACACGAAGCGCAAACGTTTAGAGAACAATTTTCTGCAGAATTCTCGAAGACATTCTGAGCTCGAATGTGTTACATTTCCTTGAGACAGAAAGGCTTCTTTCCACAAATCAGCTCGGATTTAAAAAGCATCGCTCTTGCGATATTTTGCTTGCCGTTTTCTCACATGATATCCTGCTATCCATGGATGGAAGGAAACAGGTAGACTTTATATTCCTAGGAAACCGTTTGTCACAATGCCCCACTTCAGACTTCAAAAATGGCTCTGAGCAATATGGGACTTAACTTCTGAGGTCATCAGTCCCCTAGAACTTAGAACTACTTAAACCTAACTAACCTAAGGACATCACACACATCCATGCCCGAGGCAGGATTCGAACCTGCGACCGTAGCGCCCACTTCAGACTGCTACCGCAGGTACGAGCATACGGAATAGGTTGCCAGGTACGTGAGTGGCTCGAAGACTTCTTAATTGACACAGTTCTGTCAATTAAGAAGTCTTCGAGCCACTCACATACCTGGCAACCTATTCCATATGCTCGTACCTTCGGTAGCAGTCTGAAGTGGAGCATTATCCTCGACGGCAAGTGTTTATCGGATACGAGGGTATCCTTAAGTGCGATAGCACCTGTCTTATTCTCGATATATAAAATTGACCTGGCGGGGAGGGTGGGCAGCAATCTGTTGTTGTTTGCTGATGATGCTGTGGTTTATAGGAAGGTGTCGTCGTTGAGTGAGTGTAGGAGGATGCAAGATGACTGGGACAAAGTTTCTAGTTGGTGTCATTAATAGCAGCTGGCTCTAAATGTAGATAAATGTAAGTTAATGCGGATAAGTAAGAAAAACAATAATCTGACGTTCGAAGATAGCATTAGTAGCGCGCTGCTTGACGCAGTCACGTAGATTACATATCTGGGCGTAACGTTGCAAAGCGACACGAAATGGGACGAGCACGCCAGGCTGGTAGTAGGGACGGCGAAATGCCGACTTTAGTTTATTGGGAAATTGTTAGGAAAGGGTGGTTCAGCTGTAAAGGAGACCGCGTATATAACACTAGTGCAACCCCATCTTGAGTGCTGCTAGAGTGTTTGGGATCCCTAATCGGTTAAAGGAAGACATCGAAGCAGTTCAAAGGCGGGCTGCTAGATTAGTTACCGACCGTTTCGAACAACACACAAGTATTAAGGAAATGCTTCGTGTCCTTAAATGGCTATCTCTTTCCGCAAAACGCTGTTGGAGAAATTTAAGAACTAGCACTTGCGGATGACTGCAGTACTTTTCTACTGGCGCCAACGTGCATTTCGAAATCCGTAATTAACAATGTGACTACATTAGCACAATTCGGAATCTGTTGTTAGTATACTTCACAGACGAAAGACGGTCGTTCAGTAAGTTCTTAGAAAATCCCAGAGATGGAACTCATAGTACTGAAACGGTTTGCTGGTAGTAGGTGACAGCTGTCGCTGCAGCGGAGGTAAAGTTCCAGCAGTATTCATCACGTGGTTTCAGTGACCCAGTCTATCGAAGCAACAATCTGGTCTTTATTTCGCAACTTGGAAAAGAAGTGAATTCCTAGAGGCGATTAAAAACTTCCATTTAAGAAGCTTAACGGTGAAACAGATCGATGCTGAGTTAGATGAAATCCACGGAACGTCTGTGCCTATGTTTACAACTGTTTACAATTGGGTAAATGAGTTTAAATGTGGCTGTACGCCCGCAAAAGATACGGAGTTCGGGACGGCCAGAGGAAGTGACTGCCCCTGACATGACTGACAAAATCCATGATATGGTTTTAAATTATTGATGAAGCAAAGTGTGACAAATATTTGAGGCTACAGGCGTATCAGAAGTTATAGTGTTTTCAATTTTACACGCAAACTTGTATATGAAAAAATTCTCGGCAAGATGGATGCCGTGTTTGTTCTCAGTACAGAATAAATGTAACCGTGTGATCGACGCTGAGGCTTGACATTTCTACTTCGAAATTATTTTGACTTTCTGCGTCATAAAGTAACTTTGCACGAAACATGGATACACTAATGCACTCCAGAGCCTAAGCGACAGTCAAAACAGTGGGTTTCTGAAGGCGAACGGGCTCCGAAGAAGCGAAGACGGTGAAGTCGACCGGAAAAGTGATGGCTATGGTTTTTTGCACCCACCCGACATCATCTACATCGACTACATGAAAAAGAAACAATATTTGGGCGTATTTTGCGTCATTATTCCACTTCCACGAGCTGGGTGAAGAAGTTAAAAGGTAAACGTTCATATTTGAAAAAAAAATCGTCTTCCATCAGGACAATGCACAGTTTCGGCGACGAAAATTATTAACTCAAAGTTAGACTTATTGCAACGTCCAGTGTATTCGACAGATTTGGCCCCTACTGACAATTTTTTATTTCCGTATTCGGAAAAATGGTTCGGCGTACGTCGGTTTATGTCGAACGAAGAGGTAATCGCCGAAACCGATACCTATTTTGCATACCTTCCGAAACCCCTCTTTTTGGACTGCTTAAAGAAGTTGACGCAACGCTTGGAAAAGTGAGTAGAGTTAACAGGAGACTGTGTTGAAAAATAAAAATTTTCCGAAATAATTTGTTTTTCTCATATATGCATGACATTGTCAAGTATGGAGCGATCTATATTCATGCATAAAGTATGACTTCAGACAGCCAAGATACTATTGTACAGCCTTTCCTGTTCTTCTTCTTCTTCTTCTTCTTCTTCTTCTTGCGTTACGGCCTCTGTAGGACCACGGGTAGCTCCTTCGTGGACTGCATTTTCCTCTTCTTCTCCCAGAACCTCTTCATTCTTTCTCTTCTTCTCTCCCGCTCTTCTTCCGAGATCTTCAGCTTCCGTTTCTCTTGGCGGCTCCACTGGTGAAATTCTAATCTTTTCCTCTATTCTTCTCTGTCATTGATCTTCGGCATATTTGTCGGTGTATATTTGTTCCTTCAATTTTCCTTTCCTTCGACCTTGATCCCCAATTCCAACCAGTCCTTCCGAAGTTCAACAATCCACTTGGTTCCTGTCTTTCCCCTTGTCCTCCCTGTTGTTGCCCACAGTCTCTTCGTCATTCTGTCCATACTCATCCTAACTACATGTCCAACAAACCTTGCCCTTTTGAGTCTGATTTCCCCGGATATTGTTCTTTTGTTCTGGTACAATTCTTCCCTACGTCTTCGCATCCACCTCTCTCCACCTCTTTTGGTACCTAGCATTTTTCTCAGTATTTTTCTGTCTTCTTTCTCTAGTTGTTCTGTCCCATTTCTTCCTAGTGTCATCGTCTCAGCAGTATTTAATACTGCATTCCTCAATGTTGCCTTGTAGTGGCTTATCTTTGCCTCTGTGGATATATTCTTTTGATTGTATATCTCTCTCGTCATGCAGAAGGCTGACCTCATCTTCTTTATCCTCTCTGTTCTTCCCTCCTTGCTCCTATTCCTTCCTGTTATAAATTCTCCCAGGTATTTCAATTTGTCCACCATTTGCACAGTGCCTTCCGGGGTTTCCCAGTCTGCGGTGGTGTTTAATGTATTTGTCTTGTTATAGGCGATCCTCAGTCCCACCTTTCTGGCTACCTTACTTAAGTTGTCGAGTTGTGTCTTTGCGTCTTCTTCCGTCTCACTTACTATTGCTATGTCATCTGCAGGACAGCCTTTATTGTGATGACCGGTTTTACTAAACCCAGATCTTCTGCACTTCATTTCACTGAATATTGGTTCAAATGGTTCAAATGGCTCTGAGCACTACGGGACTTAACATCTATGGTCATCAGTCCCCTAGAACTTAGAACTACTTAAACATAACTAACCTAAGGACATCACTCAACATCCAGTCATCACGAGGCAGAGAAAATCCCTGACCCCGCCGGGAATCGAACCCTGGAACCCAGGCTCACTGAATATTGACCAAATTCTTCTTGCGTCATATCATATCACAGAACGATATTTCATAAACGTGAGAACAACAGTATATCAGCAAGTCAAGCATAAAATAACTGTTAGCTAAAACAATGTGCAAATTGCACTGATTATCTTACGAGCTCGTGTTCGTTCTTTAGGAGAATGAAGACTGAGCTTCTCAAGTAAACATTACAGTGGTCGCGTGTAGCACACATATTCCGGTCGTTCACGTCTAACCACCACAAGGGGAAATAGCCGTATCGTGCAGCCCTTCATGTCTGCACCCGCAGTCCGAGAACAAGCAATAGACTCTGTGCAACATTCTACGTCATTCAGCTGCAACATTTGTCACAGACCAGTAGCAGCAGGACTAGCGAATTATTGCTGTTAAAAACTCAACACAAATAGCTGTGTTTGGAATGGAGGCGTGACCTGGAAGCGTGGACAACTTCTGAATGGCGTCCTTCTGTGTTTAGCAGTGGATCGCAGCTCTGCATTAACCTGCGTGACCATTGTCGGCAAGTGTCTCGGCGATCTGAGGAGAGGTCCCGTTCTTCAGATGTTTTGTCACTTCTCGCGCCCTGGTGTGTGGAGCCGCTGGGTATGTTTAACTAGTAGGGCAACAATGACATCGCCTCACATTGCTGGTTGTCTTCATCAGGGGCAGGTACGCACTCAGTGGCAATTCTATTGTTCTCCTTTGATTGACCCACCCGCCCCTGATGAAGACAACCTGCAATGTGGGTGAGCCAGATCGCTGGTCGATCATCAGCGATAGGCTTGTTATCTTTGGCGCGTCCAAGGGCATGAACATCTTTGTGTTTTCGGCTGGGGCGCGCGGGACGGCGAGAGGCAGTCGGTTTGGGGCGGCCGGTGAGACTGGCGGAGTTGTGGCTCGGGCGTAAGCACACGTGTGATGTCTGTTACGCTGGGGCCGTTTGCTAATCGTGAAACTCCTGCGGCGGCTACTGGTTGCCTGGAAGGCATTTCATATAAACTGTGCCGAGCCTCGCAGTGAGAGGGAAATCCGGAGTTGGTGTTGGCCTAGATGTTTGTACAAATTGAAGTGCCTGTGTGAGAAGCACGGCGTGGGCCTGTTGGTTGCTTCGTCCTTCTGGCAGCCACCGCAAGCGGATGTTCGGCGGGAGCATCTACAGTTTGTGGTGAGCATAGTGTGAACAAGTTCTTGTAGGATGTGCTCCCATCCTTAGCCTGTGTTATTTGTGGGTGCTGACCCCTTGTCTGTTACTGCTTCCGGGTGTCCTGTAAGATTTCACAGCAAAACTGTGTTTTTGTGGCATTCTGTGTTTCTGGCTCAGCCTCCGCCTAGAAAGGTGAAAGATTTGTGCCTCAGCTGAAAGGGGGGGAGGGGGTTCGATTGGACATCTTTTGGAATTCCTTAATGCTGTAATTTAAACATATAAAAAATTGTTCTTTTAGAATAAGCGCCTGTTTCTTTGGGACACTGCAGTTCAAACAGGAGTGACGTAATATTAATGATTATTTGTTATTCGTCAAATGAAGTGTATTCAATGTCTTGCTGTTTTCTGGGGCACACAGATGTGTTACTGAAGTGGTTTTGAAGTGTTCTGTCGAGTGAATGACTGCTCCCCACTCCAGTGTATTCTTTTGAGCAGTATTGTAAGGTTTTTTGGATATTTGTCAGTGGGGTGTATTTATTCAATTTTGTTTTTCTCTTTCTTTTGAATATCGGTGAATTGTTTATTTTATCTGGTTATTGGCTTAACTCGCGCTTCACGCACTAAATCAGCTGATATTGAAATTGTCTTCTTTTTTTTTTATTCCTGTTTCATGTCAGACAGATTCAAATGTAACTTCATTTACGTTATTTGAAATAAATGTGTTGCGTTGACCTTGATGAATTACGTGCAATCGTAGTAAGGGACCCAGTCCTTGATTAGTGCCTAACAGTGGCGTGTGGTTCGGGCTGTGAACCCCGTGCTCGGTCCAGTGGGGCGATGTCCTTGTTGCCCTACTACTTCTTTTCAGGTCACGGATGGTAGTGATAGAGGGAAGCATGACGGTACGGTATGGTCTTCATCCACGGCTGCAGCTTTTCAACAGGGCAGTACTCGCCCACACATTGGGTGTTTGCCTGTCAACAGTCTGCGTGATACTGAGATACTTCCGTGGCCAGGTAGTTCCCCATATCACCAACAGAGCATCAGCGGGGCCATTTCAGAAGTCAACTGCGTCCTGCTGCCAGTGTCCAGAATATCAAGCCCCAGTTTCAACTGCTGTGGACCAGCCTGCATCAGGATAAAACGGCTTTAAGACATCCTTCCCAGACGAAACAGTGCATGAATCCAGGCCACGGGAGGGGGCAGCGTGGGTGCAACAGTATACTGATAACTGGGTTTCTTCTTCTTCTGCTAGTCCACGATTAGCCCTTATCGTCTATTTCAGCCTTATTGTTTCCTCGTTCTTCCCTTACTCTTTCTCCCAGTAGAATTATATTCCATTGCTTGTCTAGAGATTCTCTGATGTGAGATATGCAATACATGCTATTTCATTGAATTTTCTCATCAACTTTCTAGAGCCAAGATCGCATATATATTTCTTTATTATATTTAAAACAGCCGGTTTCGAAAGAATGTCCCATTATATTTAGGTCTTAATAAATCTTTTTGTTGTGAAAAGTGTTCATTTTAAGTTGGACCTCATCACAAGTTGTCATGTGGGTAAAAGACTGGCATTAGAAACTTTTTAACATGCTCTTTCCAGTCCCGCTCCTGCTGAGTTACTTTTTCAGTTAATGGCTGTGCCGTCCGACCCTGGTAGCTGAGTGGTCAACGACCTGGGTTCGATTCCCGGCTGGGTCGGAGATTTTCTCCGCTCAGGGACTGGGTGTTGTGTTGTCCTTATCATCATCATTTCACCCCATCGACACACAAGTCGCCGAAGTGGCGTCAAATCGAAAGACTTGCACCGGACGCACGGTCTACCCGACGGGAGGCTCTAGGCACATGGTATTTCCATTTACAATGGCTGTGCCCTCAGGTCTTCTTCATTTCTTATTTTGTCTTCTTTTGTGCAGCCTCTCTCTCATCTAAGGAACTTCATTTCTGACGTTTCGGGTTGTCTTAGTGTCTTTTGACCTTAATGTCCTTATAGTACTGCACTGTAGTGAAAATTTTCTTTATACCTGACTAGATTTTGTATTCATCGAAATAACATAATATGCCTTGTCAAACCGAGATGTTTGATTTCCTCTTCCCATTCTGAGTGCTTAACTTTTTGAGTCAGCCAGTGTACAATATGACAGAATGAGGAGCTTTTAAAAAAGTCTTAAAATGGTTCATGGAAGTGGGTAGCTAGCGCAGAGGAAGAGATTTCAAACTCTGTACGATGTGCAGAACACCATCAGATACAACAGATGTCCATTATAATTATCCGGGCTGTTATGCCGTGGCCGGCCGAAGTGGCCGTGCTGTTAAAGGCGCTGCAGTCTGGAACCGCAAGACCACTACGGTCGCAGGTTCGAATCCTGCCTCGGGCATGGATGTTTGTGATGTCCTTAGGTTAGTTAGGTTTAACTAGTTCTAAGTTCTAGGGGACTAATGACCTCAGCAGTTGAGTCCCATAGTGCTCAGAGCCATTTTTGTTATGCCGTGGTTGGTTGATGAATTCTGTGTCAATTCCCAATGTCTCGTCCCCGTCTGCAGGGGACATCTACAAGGGGGTCTGTAGCTCGATGGAAGGCCCAACACACCCACTGGCTCGCTACTGACTACCGCTAAATTCCGTGTCCGCGCGCTCCCGCGCCGAGGCGTGACGTCACGTGTTTTGAAAACGTCAGTGCAATTGGACGCTGTCCGCTGCCGTCGATTGCCGTTGCCATCACCCAGTAGTGGATGGGTGGTACATGTCTTCTTCAACATCGGCATCCATATACCGTTTAATTTCACGCCCTCCTCCTTTCGATTGAAATTATTAGGGTGTTTGGCGATTTCGATTGCCTCCCTGGATGACACGTTTGTGCTGTGGAGACATGGCAGGGAGGAACTAAGCCGGTTTCACGAACATCTGAATAGTATAAACTCAAGAATTCAGTTTACAATGGAGGAGGAGGTAGACGGCAAATTACATTTACACGATGTGTTTGTTTTTAGGAACGAAAATGGTAGTTTGGGCCACTCAGTATACCGCAAACCCACGCACACGGCCAGTTATTTGCACCGGGATTCGAACCACCACCCCCAACAGAAGTGGGGTGTAATCAAGACGTTAGCTGACAGAGCTAGAAATATTTGTGAACCTGAGTTGCTCGACGCTGAGATGGAACATCTCCACAATGCACTAATGAAGAACGGGTATTTGTCCGCCGAAATAAAACGTGCGTTGAGACAGCCACGCAGAAATCATAGTGACGTACAGGCTACTGCAAAATCTAAGGTTTTCCTGCCGTTTCTTAAAAATGTAACGGAAAGAATAGGGAGGATCTTGACGAAGCGGAATATTACCGTAATTTACAAGCCCACCAGGAAGATACAGGAAAACCTTAAGCCTGCCAAGGACGCTCGCAAACCATTGGAAAAACCTGGAGTGTATAGGATCCCATGCAGCTGTGGAGACGTTTATGTGGGTACCACTAAAAGAACTGTTTCAAAACGTTTGCAAGAGCACAAGGGCAATTGTAGAAGAGGAGAAACGGAACGATCAGCTGTTGCGGAGCATGCTTTCCAGCCAGGTAACCACTGTATTCGTTTCGAGGAGACGCAAGTACTAGCGGCCACAAGCGGATATTACGAAAGGCTCTACAGGGAGGCAAACGAAATCGCCAAATACCCTAATAATTTCAACCGAAAGCAGGAGGGCGTGAAATTAAACGATATATGGATGCCGGTGTTGAAGAAGATGTGTACCACTCGTCCAACTACTGAGTGATGGCAACGGCGATCGACGGCAGCGGACAGCGGCCAATTGCACTGACGTTTTCAAAACACGTGACGTCACGCCTCGGCGCGGAAGCGCGCGGACACGGAATTTAGCGCCAGTCAGTAGCGAGCCAGTGGGTGTGTTGGACTTTCCATCGAGCTACAGACCCCCTTGAAGATGTCCCCCGCAGACGGGGACGAAACGTTGGGAATTGACACAGAATTCAACAACCGATTACGGCATAACAGCCCGGATAATTATAATGGACATGAAATTTCCGTCCGTGAAAGTCTACATTTTAGTAGATGCAACAGAATTAAGAAAAAAGTGGAAGACCATCAGGAATGAAGACTCAAGGGATATGCCAACAGAAAACCAACGAAATGTATGTAAAACACCGTACTGTGTCACGCGTTTGCTGCAGAAGTTGTAGCGACACAGCCAAGCTCTGCTCGTGACGCTGATTGCGAGCTGAGGCGGCTGTTTGGCAGAGTCGCAGAAACAGGGATCGCTCGCCGCCCCTGCGGGCGCGGCCCGGTGGACGCTGCTGTTGGTTGGGTTGCGTGTCCGTCAGGGGCGGCCGCGTCGCCATAGCAACGCTCGCTCCCCCAGGCCGTTCCTTCGACCACTGCCGCCCTGCTCCCCTTCTTCTGCTGCGGACGGCGATCCTCCTGCAAGAATCCTACCCCCCCCCCCCCCACATCTCCCTCCCACGCTAATGAGACTGTCTCCTGTCCAGGCACCGGGTGCGGACAGCCGCGGCGTCCAATACGGCCGACACGGTCCGTCCGGTCTCGTTACGGGGGCCCATCTGCATACTGCTGAGCCGGGGGACCCGCCCGGCGATAAATATAGCACCCTCTCTCTGTGCAGTTCTCTCCTCTTCTCTCTCGCGTCTTCCCTTACCTCCCAGCACTCGTTCTCAGGAAACATTTCGATTATGATTATACTTCCTCGTCCTTATTTTATGTGTTCACGAGTCATGTTACACAAAAGGTTAGCAATCATTTTCAAAGAAAATTGCTTTATCGCCTTTAGTTTTATTTCTTTTTAGCAGAAAGGCGTTGGTTTCTCTTAAAAGGGAAATTTAGGAGCTGGCCCTCACGACTTCTTTTATAAAGATAGGACTTGAACAACTATGCATAGACATGTCTTTTCTGAAGTAGCATGTCTTATCTTAAATATTAGTTTGCTGCATAAGTTCTTAGAGTTTTTTCATAAGTCTCGACAAGAAAATTATACGAAAAAGAGACTTAAGTCATCAATAATATATTCTCTTTCACAGTTTACAACAGTTTGCCAACGTTGGGGTAACGTTTTGATCACGCGATGGTAGAAATCATTTGGTTTTGAGGCGAAGAAGTCGTAGAGCCATGTTCGAAGCGTCTTTTCATCCGGAAATGAAGTTCCTTGAAGGTTCTTCGATAGAGAACGGAAAGGTGAAAACCTTAGGGCGTAAGGTCAGGTGAAGCAGTGGGTGTGAAATGATTTCCAAACCCTAATCCTGTGTAGTGTTTTTTGTTAGTCTAGCAGGATACGGGCGGGCGTTAACGTGGAGTAGCATTACTTCACACACACTTCTGGTCATTGATCTCGGATTGCGTCTGCAAGACGTCTCAGTTGTTGACAGTAAATGTCAGCAGTGATGGTGTAATGTTGATGCATTAAGTTGTTCTTAAAGCGGTGCTGATATTCAAGACAATGAAAGCGGGTTACAAGCTGTGAGCTATCTGGGGAAGTTAACCTTGCATTACTGAGCAACTGTTTCACCAGTTATCCAGTCTAGTTTACCAAATTGCCAACCAGACTAACATTAATTATAATCTTTTAATAGTCATCTTACGACAACCTGTGATATATATATAAAAATAGAATTTAAATAAAAAGAAATAAATCAGTTTATATTTAGACATTTATTTTAACATTGATCATTGTTCCGTTAAATTGTCAGCATATTAAACTTGATTCAGAACTGAACTGGTGCCTTATTTAGGATTGTGAAAATGTGAGTTTGTAATCTTACGGAACACACCAAATATGGAGCCAAGATTGGGAGACTGCATACAACACTGCATTCATAAAATAACACACGAAGAACATTGCAACATATGCAAGAGGAAATTAACCACAACCAGCCGATTCAATTTTCACCCAAAGAAGTTACGTTCGTAGCGCAATCCTGTCTGTCATGAATTTACCACACACTGGTATACTAAATTCATACTAACTCTCTGTGAAATCTTCCCGAAAAGACCGCGGTGGTCTAGCGGTTCTGGCGCTGCAGTCCGGAACCGCGGGACTGCTACGGTCGCAGGTTCGAATCCTGCCTCGGGCATGGGTGTGTGTGATGTCCTTAGGTTAGTTAGGTTTAAGTAGTTCTAAGTTCTAGGGGACTTATGACCTAAGATGTTGAGTCCCATAGTGCTCAGAGCCATTTCCCGAAAAGAATAGCTGAGGGCTACTTTGATGATTACACCACATGCTTCACGTGATCAACTTGGTTTACACAAAGAGTGTAACTTCACAATAATTCTCATAATTAAAATAAATTACATCGAAATGCAATTTACAAAAGAAAAACCTCGAAGTGATTCAAAAAATTGTTCAAATGGTTCTGAGCACTATGGGACATAGCATCCATGGTCATCAGTCCCCTAGAACTTAGAGCTACTTAAACCTAACTAACCTAAGGACATCACACAACACCCAGTCATCACGAGGCAGAGAAAATCCCTGACCCCGTCGGGAATCGAACCCGGGAACCGGGGCGCGGGGAAGCGAGAACGCCACCGCACGACCATGAGCTGCAGACTCGAACTGATTACTATCGTCTTACTATTAACCTGATGGGTCAAACAATTGTATAAGCACATGGTACTGGTCTCACAAAGTACACCCCAAGTGGGTTGAACATAAAGAAAAGTTGATATATTGAAAAATATTGTCAAGACGAGACGTTGTAATCTCACGCACATTCGCATTTAAGATTTATGATCTTAGTTAGAGTTACATATCCTCAACACGTGGTTCCACTTTACTCACAAAGTAGTGACAAAGCAACTACTGGAAGATATTCTAAACTTCACACTCGAATTACACTGCCTTGCAATTTAAGATAACATAAGATATTTTAGATCTAAACCTGAAATAAAGGTGATTAACTTTCAGTTAGGCTGAACTTAAGAAATCCATTGTCCTACGGACTTAGCAGAGATGCGCTTAGCCGGAGATCTTACCACTTCAGACGCTCGCCGCGGACAGACTGTCTGGGCCCCTACTGAGGGTGCTTAACAGATACTAACGGAAGTGACCAGAGAGGCAGCTTCCTATACCAACATGACAAAGGATGGACAGGACCATACTAAGAATAGAAACCTCTCTGCTTTTAGAAAGCGTAGCTACCTGTTCCGACGTTTGTCCTACTGTTCTCTAGCAGACAGGCTTGTCTGCTACCATCAAGCATGCAACTAAAAATACATTTGCTCATTCATCCTTTCACACAGAAGGGAAGGGGGATGACAGTATCTTATCATATACAGTATATAAAAGAAAGCGGATGTAGGCTCCGTATGAGGCTGTGTGACATGAATTACACATAAACTGTGTTTTAAAGTGTAGTAGTGTGACAGATCGTTCTTGTTTATGTGTAAAAGTAACACGTTCCACTGCTCAAGCTCCTCTCAGTTAGTCAGAAACACCACAGTAAATTTAGGAGAGAAATTTATGCCGTAAATGACAACAGATTTAAGAAATTAACATGAAAGGAATCCAACAGAGACCTTTCAATGGTTACACCTCGGGGAAGCAATTCATGGCACACTACACTGGCCCTGTTCCACCAGATGCATACCATGCTCTTTTGTGGATGCGCCCAGGTCTTTGTAGTGGAGTTGGTGCTTTGGTTGGTCTGACCCACTCCTTTATTTTCCTTACGTTATCATAAAGACGCTATTTCTCGTCACCAGTAACGATAGGAATGGTCGGTGTTGTTGACGAGCCAGTTGATGATGAGCAAGCAGAGATGCACACATGATCACCCGCTGATGTTTGTGATTTTGACTTAGAGCATGCGGTACCCATACACCCGATTTTTTAACCTTCCTCATTACATGCAAATGTCGCACGATGCTGGAATGATCACAGTACATCACATTTGCCAGTTCTCGAGTGCAATGACGTGGATCATTGTGGGTTAATGCGTTTAAACAATCTTCATCAAGCCCCGAAGGTCTTACTGAATGTGCAGAGTCACTAACGTCAAAAGGAAAACATCGTTAAAACGAGAACCATTTTCTTGCCGTGCTGTGTCCAATGACATTATCCTCATACACAGCGCAAATGTTTCTGGCTACTCCGCTGATGTCAATCCTCTATTGAACTCAAAAAGAAGAATATGTCGGAAATGTTCCGATTTCTCCACATGATACTCCATTTCCTAGCGTACATAGGTCCAGTCACCATCTCCAAATAACCAAATGACAACATGTTAACTCAGATAGCAACAAAGAACTACAAACAAAAAGTGACGCAATAGCAACCGGAATACCAACATGCAGAACAAAACCGCTACGAACTTACAAACCAACCTAATAGCATTCTGTGTGTTTTATTCGGTAATTCACTGTCTCTTCTGAAGTCCTGTTCAAAAACGCATCACTGTGTACCATTCATGCAAACACGACGTTATTAAAAAGTCACACAAAACTGACTTTCACTGTCTTGTATTGGAACACGAGGTAATGTAAATCGTTTTCTTGCTGGAGTTGAGGGCAAAGAGAGAGAAGGAAAACGCATACTGGTCATTGAGGTTAAGTGGGTTTCGTCTGTGGGAGTTCCGCGACTGTTAAATTCTCTTGGGTTAAAATTTCCCGTTTTCTGAAACGTCACAACAAGAGTCGGGCTTCTTATCATGACATCGCTGTTTCTGGAATTCCTCTGTCTTAGTAGCATGCCAAACCCCGTGGTGTAGAATTTCCCATAACCCTCCAAAACTGTGAACAGGCTGCCTCTTTAAGGACTAACATCTAAACATTTGTGCGCAAAGTTAAATGGATAATGCGAAAATCATGGCACTGAGAAAACTCTTAAAGTGGGGAATTTACACAAATTTTCACACTAACTCCATATGACTGAAGTAGTATGAAGTTAAGATTTAGATCTGATTGCTGATATCTTCTTGGACATAGGTTAAAAACCTACAACTTAGAGTAAGTGAAGGGATAGAAAGAAACAATGATTAAATTCCGTGCTCTCATTTATTCATAAAGATAATTACGTGATCGACACAGGAAACAGTCAAAACCTGCGACAATTAAATGTATCAAAATTTGCGTGAAGTTTAAATGGAAAGCGGTGTTACTCTCCTATCGGTTAAGACTTTACCCCCTTTCGATGTTCACAATAACTAGTAGCTATCTAATCCTGTAACTGTCAGTCGGAAGAGGGACTAGAAGTTGGTGACTAAAACCTGAAAGTCCACACATTCATTACCAGTGCGAAAGGAGATCGTCCTGGAATCCACAAGCGTGAAATCAAACTGAGCTGCTCTGCCGGTGCTGTGAATTATGCCCACCGTAATTACGACTGAGCTCCTCCTAGATGTGCGCTGCAGAAATGCTGGCTCCGTCGCGAAGGCTGAGTCGTCCGCAGCTTTATGAGACTCCAAGTTGTGGCGACATCTACCGTGCTGCTAAGAGCAGGATACCTGATATGTCTGCGTAAGCAGAAGAAACTAACGATCAAAGTCCGAAAACAATTTATTGGACTATGCAATTAACCAAACAAATTCTCCAAGCATAACACCAACACAAAACAGTGATCCATCTTCGAATCACGACTACATACAAGAATAACATAGAAACAACTGAAATAATTTCCTACTAGTCTCCGCCAGAGACTTTTCCGATACACCAAGCCTGATCCAGAGATCAGCGAGAAGATCCAAACCGGACTGTCGGGGCAGTAGCTATCCACGTCTGCTGGCGGTCGATGAACTGCCGATGTGCGGCCGAGCGCCGGCCTTTAAAGCGCTTCGGCGGGTGAGTACCTCGGAACTATTTTCCATCACATGGTTTGACGTGTGAAAATAGTTCTGGGATCTGCAGCGACCTCTTCCTTATGTTTATGTAGGCCGGTAGTGGCCCCTGGTGGCCTCTGGTGTCTTTGCTGTGTTGTTGTTCATGTTGTTGTTGTTGTTGTTGTGGCCGTTTATCAATATTGCCTGTCGGTTGTGTATTGCTTCGGTGTGCCTGCGAAGCGGGCAACCCCCGGCTGCAGGCTGTCAGTTTGGTTGCAGATACTCTAGGCGCCGTGATGTCTGGTGGAGAAGGCCTCAGCAATACCCTCGCGTCCTACAAGAATGTCGAACTCTCGCGTCCTAAGGCCGAGTCCTTCTTTTGCGGGCTAACTTACGACCTGTGTGTTCCTTGTCGCCAAAAGGTGCCAGTCGCCAGTCCAAAACTACCAACCACTGTGATCCAGTCACGAAGATTCCCTCAAACACAGAGTTCCGCCAAAAACAGCGCGTCTTTTCTAGCCTCCAGTGTCAACATGGAACTCTCCCCTGCTACCAAAACCATTCATTTCGACACTGCAGTCTGACGTCACATATCTTCACGTCAACTGCAAGTTATCCTGCCAATGTTCATAGCCTCGCAAATGGCTTCGAGAAATTCAGAGAGGATCACTATAGGTTAGAGTTTGTTTCCTGTGGCCTGTACTTTCTACAACCAGCAGATGCTAATTTTCAAAATGTGTCAGGAAACATAGAATGGTGCCCTGGACCCCCATACTCGGTGCCGTTCTGCCCTTTGCCGGACCTCAGCCGCAAGCGCTGATGTGGGAGGAGAATGCCTGCCACCCCTCGTGGGTTCCACGCCAGCTTCACTTCCAAGAATCTTACGCCGCCCAGGCCCGGTCCCTTCACCAGCTAAAGCGTTTCCTATTGCTCTGTCTCAAGTCCACCTCTCTGCAGATTCGCACACACCCCAGAATCATTCATAATCCATCAAAAATCGTCACTGGGTTAATAATGAGACACATGCAAACTAAACAGGGCACCCTACTGCCTACTGTAAGGTAGCAGATTTTGCACCTTACATGATGCTAAATCAGTACTAATACACCGAATAATAATTGATAATTGGCCCACCGGTAGACGAGAATGGATACAGAAAGGGAAGCTGTGTGTGTCATGTCAGACTAACGAGATGGGCTCAGAGGCTGGAACACGGCCGGAACCCCTAAGGAAGGTTGTGTGTGTCATGTCAAACTAACGGGATGGCCGTGGACGGACCCCTTTGTCGGCTGGCACTTCAGACCACCAGAGACGTTCGGAGAAAGCGAGAAGGAGCTATATGCGAAAAGAGAGAAAGACGATTTCGCGCCACAGTGGAAACTTTGCAGAAGACTGTGGCGGAATTGGCGCAGAGCGCGTAGAGATACGTGTTAAAAGTTTGGCGGCAACAGTAACTACGGGAGAATTCTGTGTCGTGGTTGGGTTCAAACGCGCACGGATACATGGTAGTCTGTGTCGTGATTGGCTACCAACGCGCACGGATCCGTGCGGCGAAGAACGGCCAGGTTTGCAAAAACTCTGAAGGAGGGCTCTGGGGTCGGCTGTGGAAGAGAGCAGTCGCGGTGTCTGGCTGCCCTGCTTGGAGAGCGTGGAGAGAAGTAGGTTGGAGAAGTTACCGGCATTGAGTCCAGTGGTTACTCTCCAAGTCTGAATAGAGCATACGACTCCACACACGTAGCATTATCTGTTCCTCTGAGGAGAGAAACAGATTTGTACTAACTTGTGGTGTTCATATGTAATCTGAAGTGTACCTTTGCTGCCGCGCACTTGAGTCGACCAACTACTCTTGGCATATGTGCAAGTAGCTTGAGTATTGACTAGTGACGGACTCCGCAATTGAACACTTACGTACAGGAGTTTACGAGCGCAAACCACGTCCACGTTGGAGATTAAAGCCAAGCTCGCTCACGGGAAAGACGGCATCACGACGTTGGCTGGGCCGACCGTCGTTATCATCACGGAGAATTACGGTAATATCTTCAGCCAAAGTAGGGCACTGTAATTCTAAATGAGTTGGTATTCCGCTAGCTCTTTGACTGGCGCTCTCTGAGTCTGTGTCCGTTCAGGCAGAACTGCAATAGAGTCACTTGCGGGTTCAGTGATGACTTAAGTAGTTAGGAAAAGAGAATGCATTGTGCCAATGATAGGCTAGTTAGGTTAGCGAGTATATTGTATTGTCATGATAGGCTAGAAATATTGCTCATTCTGTTTTCTGAATAAATCTTAATTTGGTATCATATTCTAACAACCGCATTATTGATTTCGTAGCTAGCAATCACCATATTTTTGTTTAATAATTAGAGTGTAATGGTAATTTCGATGCAAATGATACTGTGGGCATAACAGCGGGTTTAAACAGAGCCATCTTAAGTCAGATAGCAACTCAAGGTCGACTAAGACTACCAATAGATATTTTTCAAATATCGATAATTTTACAATAAACCCCCGTACTTTGCAACCGCGTTTTATAATATCAATAACATTTTTATACCGATTTTCCCTGTTTCAGACTCAGAATGATAAGTATATTCTAATTCTCGATCAAGCCGGCATGCAAAATGCTTGCCGTGCTTCAAGCTTTCCGCCTGGTTTCAACCACAACGAAAGAGAAGTAACGATCCAGTTCTTACTCAAGGACTGCCATTGCTGTACACAATATATCGTTTAAAATTGCTACATAGTATATGACATTATCCTCTGCTGTAAATAAGATTACGTTATTCCAGTTACTGTTATCTTAACTTATATTTTCCATAGTAGCACAACTAACTTCTCTTCGTTGGTATCCATTGTACTCACACAAATCTTCAAGTGAATGCGGTTGGCAGTTTGACCGATGTGCATTTTTTTCTCTGTTTCTTTTTGCCTTCTGTCAACTCTAGCAAGTTAACGAGCTACGCTACCCCGGCTATCTAGACTGTGTTCCAATACAGCAGATTCAAGGCCAGTTTTATGTTACGCTTTAAACAACGTCAAGTTTACGATGCAATTCCAAAAATTAGACGAAAAAAATCGTGTTTGAAAATATGAAGAATGCGAGCGCTGTTTAGTTCAACACAGTCCTATTTCGTTAACCAGGTCGCCCGTAGATGTGCGCATAGCCTTTTAGCCTCGTAATTACTGAGTCGGTGGTCAGATGCACACAAGAGGCATAATTTTTTTTACTTCTCATTTCAGTTCAATACTTATTAGCAAGAATGGTTCAAATGGCTCTGAGGACTATGGGACTTAACATCTGAGGTCATCAGTCCCCTAGAACCTAGAACTACTTAAACCTAACTAACCTAAGGACGTGACACACATCCATGCCCGAGGCAGGATTCGAACCTGCGACCGTAGTCTCGCGGTTCCGGACTGAAGCGCCTAGAACACCACGGCCACATCGGCCGGCTTATTATCAGATTGAAGCGTTAATTAACAAATACTGATATGAATCATAACTTTTTAGTCGACAAACGTGTTCGTATTTAATTACTAATCACACAAAAAATCTAGTATTTGTAATAAATCAAACATCAGTAGTATTAGCTTTTTGTTGTTTTTAGCCGGCCGAAGTGGCCGTGCGGTTAAAGACGCTGCAGTCCGGAACCGCAAGACCGCTACGGTCGCAGGTTCGAATCCTGCCTCGGGCATGGATGTTTGTGATGTCCTTAGGTTAGTTAGGTTTAACTAGTTCTAAGTTCTAAGGGACTAATGACCTCAGCAGTTGAGTCCCATAGTGCTCAGAGCCATTGTTGTTTTTAATGTTATGTTTGTATTTTCGTAATGCGTAGAAATAGTGTTTTATTTCGGATTTTATGTTCGCCATATTTTTACCAGTTTGTTATTTAATGGAAATATTGGGACCCACACATGTCCAAAAACTAAACTTTACAGAAGACGCAAAAAAACACTCCCGTTCTTAAAATAATGCTGAAATTCCAGTTTCTATCTTATCATTTTTTCCTTTCAAATGAATATGGAAGGATAAATTCCAGTGAGCTGTAGAAAATCGCGATACGGTTTCTTTAAGTTAATTTGAACTTATTTAGTGAACATGTGCACTTTCTTAATATTTTGTAATACGTAAGCATAAATCATTACTCAACTTATACTTCATTGCTAATATGTACAAAAATCAAACATATTACGCGTATTTTCCAATGTCTTTGGAATTATGCTCCACATATGATCAACTCTTTGATGCAGTTGGACAGTTGTACACTCAGGTGACAAAAGTCATGGGATAGCGACAGGCACTTATACAGATGGCGGTGGTGTCGCGTACACAGGGTGTAAGAGGGAAGTGAACAGGCGGGGCCGTCATTTGTGCTCCGGTGACTCAAGTGAAAATGTTGCCGAAGTTTTTCTGGCCGCATGACGGGAATTAACAGACTCTTAACGCGGAATGATAATACACTACTGGCCATTAAAACTGCTACACCACGAAGATGACGTGCTACAGACGCGAAATTTAACCGACAGGAAGAAGATGCTGTGATATGCAAATGATTAGCTTTTCAGAGCATTCACACAAGGTTGGCGCCGGTGGCGACACCTACAACGTGCTGACATGAGGAAAGTTTCTCGTACACAAACAGCAGTTGACCGGCGTTACCTGATGAAACGTTGTTGTGATGCCTCGTGTAAGGAGGAGAAATGCGTACCATCACGTTTCCGACTTTGACAAAGGTCGGATTGTAGCCTATCGCGATTGCGGTTTATCGTATCGCGACATTGCTGCTCGCGTTGGTCGAGATCCAATGACTGTTAGCAGAATATGGAATCGGTTGGTTCAGGAGGGTAATACGGAACGCCGTACTGGATCCCAACGGCCTCGTATCACTAGCAGTCGAGATGACAGGCATCTTATCCGCATGGCTGTAACGGATCGTGCAGCCACGTCTCGATCCCCGAGTCAACAGATGGGCACGTTTGCAAGACAACAGCCATCTGCACAAACAGTTCGACGACGTTTGCAGCAGCATGGACAATCAGCTCAGAGACCATGGCTGCGGTTACCCTTGACGCTGCATCACAGACAGGACCGCCTGCGATGGTGTACTCGACGACGAACCTGGGTGCACGAAAGGCAAAACGTCATTTCTTCTGATGAATCCTGGTTCTGTTTACAGAATCATGATGGTCGCATCCGTGTTTGGTGACATCGCGGTGAACGCACATTGGAAGCGTGTATTCGTCATCGCCATACTGGTGTATCACCCCGGCGCGATCGTATGGGGTGCCATTGGTTACACGTCTCGGTCACCTCTTGCTCGCATTGACGGCAGTTTGAACAGTGGACGTTGCATTTCAGATGTGTTACGACCCGTGGTTCTACCCTTCATTCGATCCCTTCGAAACCCTACATTTCAGCAGGATAATGCAGGACCGCATGTTGCAGGTCCTGCACGGCCCTTTCTGGATACAGAAAATGTTCGACTGCTGCTCTGGCCAGCACATTCTCCAGATCTCTCACCAACTGAAAACGTCTGGTCAAAGGTGGCTCGTCACAATACGCCAGTCACTACTCTTGACGAACTGTGGTATCGTGTTGAAGCTGCATGGGCAGCTGTACCTGTAAACGCCATCCAAGCTGTGTTTGACTCTATGCTCAGGCGTATCAAGGCCGTTATTACGGTCAAAGGCGGTTGTTCTGGGTACTGATTTCTCAGGATCTATGCACCCAAATTGCGTGAAAATGTAATGACATGTCAGTTCTAGTATAATATATTTGTCCAATGAATACCCGTTTATCATCTGCATTTCTTCTTGGTGTAGCAATTTTAATGGCCAGTAGTGTAGGAGCTAGACGCTTTTGACATTCCACTTCGGAAATCTTCAGTATTAACGGACTAGCAACACTGCGTGAAGTAGCAGAAGAAATCAATGTGGGACGTACGACGGACTTATCCGTTAGGACAGTGCGGCGAAATTTGGCGTTAATGGGCGACGGCAGTAGACGGACTACACGAGTGCCGTTGTTAACGGAAAAACATCGCCTGCAGCGGCTCTGCTGGGCTGTTGACCATATCGGATGGACCCTAGACGATTGCAAAAATGAGACGTCGTCAAGTCAATCGCGATTTGAGTTGGTAAGAGCTGTCCACAAAGCAAGCTGGTAGCGGCTCCGAAATGGTGTGGGCCGTGTTTATATGAAACGGTGGGTCCTATCGTCCAACTGAACAAATCGTTGGCTGGAAATAGTTTTATTCGGCTACTTGGAGACCATTTGCAGCCATTCATAGACTTCATGTTCCCAGACAACGATGGAATTGTTATGGATGGCAATGTGCCATGTCATCGGGTCACAATTTTTTGCGATTGGTTTGATGAACATTCTGGAGTTCGTGGGAATGATTTTGTCACGCTGATCACCTGACATGAATCCCATCGAACATTTATAAGACATAATCGAGAGGTCGAGACCCTGCATGGGCAACACTTCCGCAATTATGGACGACTGTACAGGCAGCATGGGTACATATTCCTGCAGGGAACATCCAACGATTTGTCCATGCTGCACTACGAGGGGCAAAGGGAGGCACTACACCGATATTAGGAGGTATCGCATGACTTCTTTTCACCTGAGTGTAATATTTTGTGTGTTATAGTTGCAATCAATCTACTCCCGTATCGCTGGCTTGTGAGGCCGAGCGCTTCTAGGCGCTTCAGTCTGGAATCGTGCGACCGCTACGGTCGCAGGTTCGAATCCTGCTTCGCGCATGGATGTGTGTGATGTCCTTAGGTTAGTTAGGTTTAAGTACTAAGTTCTAGAGGACTGATGACCTCAGATGTGAATTCCCATAGTGCTCAGAGCCATTTGAATTTGAATTCCCGTATCAAACCAAAGTACCCGCCGTTGTACCGGCGAGTGTACTTTCGTCCGGCACAACACCCTCTGTCTGTGCAAACATCGCAACAAAATGTCTAAAATGACGGTCCCAGGCGGGAGAGGCGAATTTTCGTAGCGTGTCTCGCCGTGGGCGCGCCACGAGTCGCCGGCCATAGGGTGTGTCGCGTCTTGGTCTGGCCTGTGTTTTATTAACCCCCCACCCCCCTGCCACCCCGGACGGATTTCTCCCCACAGGGGCGAGAGCGTTATCAGTCGCCGCGCACGCCAAATATAAATATGAAAACCTGGGGAGGGGCGGAGGAGAAGGGAGGAGTGGTTGCCATGGCGCAGGACGCGACGCGGCTAAGCGGGGGTGGCGGAAAAGGGTGCGTCCAGGGGGTGCGAGCGGCGAAAGAGCCACGGGGTAATTGTCTGCCGAGCGGCCATCTTGCTGCTACGCTATGGCCATCTTCCGTAGATGTATGAAAACTGAGCACAGCAGTATTCGCGTCCAGTATTCCTGGATCGTAGGTGCTCAAGGGCGGACTAACTGCATCCCGCAAGTCCTCGTCCAACATAGTGGATAACTGCTTCAACAGTCAGTCTTTTATTTACATATTACTTTAGTTTCCTGTCACATCATACACTGTAAGCTTTCACGGCCGGTATTGTCTTCACTTAAAACATCCGGGCTGATAGGCCGTGGTCGAAGTATAAAACTCTCTCCTGACGTTTCGTCTCCGACTGCGGGAGACATCCTCGGAGGTATATCTCGACCGGCCCACTAAATAATTCGATCCTAATCCGATAGAAACTATGTGGGACTATTTCGCGCTGCGTTTGAAACATTGCAATCAACCTCCTCCCAGTCTGGTAGCTTAGCTAGATCTCATCACTACTGAGCTGGATATAACGCACCTGAAGAACGTGCAGACTCTCTTTTCGCCGATTTGAGGCCGTAATCAGCGTTAGAAGGTATCGGGTGGCTATAGTTTATGTGCAACTACTCGCACAGGTCCAGTGTGTACTGTAATTATCATATGGCGGCAAAACATGGTGGATATGCTAATATGTTAATTCGGAATCGATTTACACTGGAAAAAATTAGTTCTAGTTTCTGGGCAGCAGGTGCAAATCTGGCGCTGTGAATATGAGAAAGACGTATAGGAGTGTTGCTATACGTAATGGATTAGGAGCGGAACTTGGGGCAGGAAAGACCAAACAATTGCGAAAGGCATAATGCTGATCTTGTCAATAAGCGCTGCTTGCTCAGTTATTTCCATATCGGCACCGGAGTTGTCAAAGAGACGCTGCATAGGTAAAACGACGTGATCAGCATCTGCACGTAGCCAGTTCTGTGGAATCTGGACAACGATTTTCGGCGTACTAGCCTTCAGATCAGGAGAGACCGAAAGTGTCGCTGCTAAACGCGTTCTTTTAGACATCCCAAAGCCAAAACACACAGATTTAGATCACGTGATCTTGCAGACCATGCATCCGGAAACCCTCTGGAGATAATATGTTCGTGGAAGGTTGGATTAAGCAGATCTGCCGCTGGGCGAGCGACATGTGGTGTTACCCGATTTCGCAAGAAAATGGTGATTTCCACGAAGTTGCGCTCTTCCAAAGCAGGAAACACACGCTGTACAAGGCGGACTCGATAACGTGCAGCCGGTCACGCTACACGTGACAGGCTCTCTGGGTGTGTTCTCTTCGAAGAAGAAAGGACTGAGAATAAAGGTGCTTGTGAATCCTCACGGCCACATACAGCGGTTTCATAGTACCCTAAATTCGTCAGTTCTCTGTGTTCACTGCAAAAAAATGGTTCAAATGGCTCTGAGCACTATGGGACTCAACATCTGTGGTCATAAGTCCCCTAGAACTTACAAGGGAACCTCCCCATCGCACCCCCCTCAGATTTAGTTATAATTTGGCACAGTGGATAGGCCTTGAAAAACTGAACACAGATCAATCGAGAAAACAGGAAGAAGTTGTGTGGAACTATGAAAAAATGAGCAAAATATACAAACTGAGTAGTCCATGGGTAACATAGGCAATATCAAGGAGGATGTGAGCATAAGCGTGCCGTGGTCTCGTGGTCTCGTGGTTAGCGTGTGCAGCTGCGGAGCGAAAGGTCGTTGGTTCAAGCCTTACCTCGAGCGAAATATTTACTTACTTTATTTTTGCAAAGTTATGATCTGTCCATTGGTTCATTGACGTCTGTGTTCACTGTAATAACTTTAGTGTCTGTGTTTTGCGACCGCACCGCAAAACCGTGTGATTAGTAGAAGAAAGGACGTGCCTCTCCCATGGGAACCGAAAACATTTGATCGCAAGGTCATAGGTCAACCGATTCCTCCACAGGAAAGCACGTCTGATATATTCTATACGACACTGGTGACGGCATGTGCGTCACATGACAGGAATATATTTCGACCCACCTAACTTGCACACTTGGCGAATGGGTAAAAAGATTCTTCTACCTTGCCCGATTTAGGTTTTCTTGTGGATGTGATAATCACTTCCAAAAAAGTGATGAAAACATAAGAGTGTGTCACATAAACTGCAACAAATGAATGCAACAGTTTCACAGTCGCACAGTTTTCTCTGTGCTCTGTCAAAACATATGTTTTTAACGTTTTCAAATGCTTCCGTGTGTAGATCGTCAAATCCTGCATATGTCCAAGCAAATCTGAACATGTCCTGGAATTTTGGAGAGCGATATTGATTATGTGTGAGTGCCTGATCTCTGATAATTGTCTTAAAATAAAAAATTAAAATTTTCACTCGCGGGAAGACTTGAACCAAGGACCTCTCGATCCGCAGCTGGTCACGCTAACCACGGGACCACGGCGCTCCTGAGCTTACAATTTCCTTGATGTTGCCTATGTTGCCCATGGACTACTCAGTTTGTATATTTTGCTTATTTTTTCGTAGTTCCACACAACTTCTTCCTGTTTTCTCGATTGATCTGTGTTCAGTTTTTCAAGGCCTATCCGCTGTGCCAACTTATAACTAAATCTGAGGGGGGTGCGATGGGGAGGTTCCCTTGTTAGAACTACTTAAACGTAACTAACCTAAGGACATCACACACATCCATGCCCGAGGCAGGATTCGAACCTGCGACCGTAGCGGTCGCGCGGTTCCGGACTGAGCGCCTAGAACCGCTAGACCACCGCGGCCGGCTGTTCACTGCACCCTGTAATGTAAAATGTGCGTCGTCACTACATAGAATAGAATATATCCCGGCCACATGTCATCAACTTCGATCCGTGCC
Source organism: Schistocerca nitens (assembly GCF_023898315.1). Classification (NCBI taxonomy): domain Eukaryota; kingdom Metazoa; phylum Arthropoda; class Insecta; order Orthoptera; family Acrididae; genus Schistocerca; species Schistocerca nitens. Next base: position 140,828,757 of record NC_064623.1, on the reverse strand, counting down.
AGAAACCGAAGAGCGAATTCAAAACGTTGCTGCGGAACATGAGGCTTCAGTTGCTGCACTGTATGCATCTTGTACGGGTACCAGTGTAACAAAGAGGGAAGAACTTTCCGTGCTGTGACTACGGGACGGACAATTCTCGTGACACAGTACGAGCACCAACACTAGCAGAACCCGAGCCACGTACTGCACGGTCAGTTACAGCGACAGCAACGTCGTCGATAACTTCCACCGGGATACGACACCTTGCTCTTCCAGCTGCCACATCAAGCTAACCTGTGTTTTCGAATTTCATAATCATCTCCTTTAAAGCATTTAATGACATCGTAACTCTCCTCAGAGCTTTCAGGCGGCGATACTCTCTCAACGCGCGACTGTAATTGCTGCTGTTCACATAAAACAGTTTCCCTAACAGCGCACGGTCTCTCTTCTCGATAGAAATACTGTTGACTCACGTTATATGTCCGCAGCTCGTGGTCTCGCTGTCGCGTTCTCGCTTCCCGAGCACGGGGTCCCGGGTTCGATTCCCAGCGAGGTCAGGGATTTTCGCCTGCCTCGAGATGAATGGGTATTTGTGTTGTCTTCATCATTCATGAAAGCGGCGGGTTTGGACTGAGCAAAGGTTGGGAATTTGTATGGGCGCTGATAACCGCGCAGTTGAGTGCCTCACAAACCAAACATCATCATCATCACGTTATATCTTGTCAAATGACAGCGTGTATGTTACACTGCAATACAAACAGTGTACAGCGCCAGATTGGTCACCGCCGCCGCGGCCACCACACCACGCCCCCCTTAGCCCTCCGCGCGTCCGTCGTCGCTGATGCAGAGACCCTCCAACGCCCCCAAAGTGTTTGTGTGTTAAAAGTGAGTGCGGTGTAAAATTTGTGCAGTGCAACCACAGTGTCCGCAACGCAAAATAGTGCGAGACGACGAAAATATCGTCGTCTCAAATATATATACAGGGTGTTTAAAAAATGACCGGTATATTTGAAACGGCAATAAAAACTAAACGGGCAGCGATAGAAATACACCGTTTGTTGCAATATGCTTGGGACAACAGTACATTTTCAGGCAGACAAACTTTCGAAATTACAGTAGTTACAATTTTCAACAACAGATGGCGCTGCGGTCTGGGAACCTCTATAGTACGATATTTTCCACATATCCACCATGCGTAGCAATAATATGGCGTAGTCTCTGAATGAAATTACCCGAAACCTTTGACAACGTGTCTGGCGGAATGGCTTCACATGCAGATGAGATGTACTGCTTCAGCTGTTCAATTGTTTCTGGATTCTGGCGGTACACCTGGTCTTTCAAGTGTCCCCACAGAAAGAAGTCACAGGGGTTCACGTCTGGCGAATAGGGAGGCCAATCCACGCCGCCTCCTGTATGTTTCGGATAGCCCAAAGCAATCACACGATCATCGAAATATTCATTCAGGAAATTAAAGACGTCGGCCGTCCGATGTGGCCGGGCACCATCTTGCATAAACCACTAGGTGTTCGCAGTGTCGTCTAAGGCAGTTTGTACCGCCACAAATTCACGAAGAATGTCCAGATAGCGTGATGCAGTAATCGTTTCGGATCTGAAAAATGGGCCAATGATTCCTTTGGAAGAAATGGCGGCCCAGACCAGTACTTTTTGAGGATGCAGGGACGATGGGACTGCAACATGGGGCTTTTTGGTTCCCCATATGCGCCAGTTCTGTTTATTGACGAAGCCGTCCAGGTAAAAATAAGCTTCGTCAGTAAACCAAATGCTGCCCACATGCATATCGCCGTCATCAATCCTGTGCACTATATCGTTAGCGAATGTCTCTCGTGCAGCAATGGTAGCGGCGCTGAGGGGTTGCCGCGTTTGAATTTTGTATGGATAGAGGTGTAAACTCTGGCGCATGAGACGATACGTGGACGTTGGCGTCATTTGGACCGCAGCTGCAACACGGCGAACGGAAACCCGAGGCCGCTTTCGGATCACCTGCTGCACTAGCTGCGCGTTGCCCTATGTGGTTGCCGTACGCGGTCGCCCTACCTTTCCAGCACGTTCATCCGTCACGTTCCCAGTCCGTTGAAATTTTTCAAACAGATCCTTTATTGTATCGCTTTTCGGTCCTTTGGTTACATTAAACCTCCGTTGAAAACTTCGTCTTGTTGCAACAACACTGTGTTCTAGGCGGTGGAATTCCAACACCAGAAAAATCCTCTGTTCTAAGGAATAAACCATGTTGTCTACAGCACACGTGCACGTTGTGAACAGCACACGCTTACAGCAGAAAGACGACGTACAGAATGGCGCACCCACAGACTGCGTTGTCTTCTATATCTTTCACATCACTTGCAGCGCCATCTGTTGTTGAAAATTGTAACTACTGTAATTTCGAAAGTTTGTTTGCCTGAAAATGTACTGTTGTCCCAAGCATATTGCAACAAACGGTGTATTTCTATGGCTGCTCGTTTAGTTTTTATTGCCGTTTCAAATATACCGGTCATTTTTGAAACACCCAGTACATGTAAAGTGTAAATATTATTAGATGTGTGCTACAGCTACACATATAGCGCATACCCAGGTAGCGTTCATACAAATGTGTGAAACGTCACTCGCTGCGCCGAGGATGACTATGTGAGTACACTAACAAAAGAAACATCTCACTGCAATTCCTATCAAATCATGCTAAGCTTACCTAGAATATGTTTTGTCCACTTATAGAGTTTTTTTATTATGTCTCAAATGTGTTCCTTATCACCCCCTCTCTCTATTTCTCTCTCTCTCTCTCTCTCTCTCTCTCTCGCTCTCATCCCCTCAACCACCATCACCATCTCGTGGACACATCGCTATATATATATATATATATATATATATATATATATATATATATATATATATATATATATATATAATATTCATTCATACATATTTGTCATTGTCCATTGTTTCCTAGATGTAAGCCTTAGCCAGTAAGATAACTCTACAAATAGTTACATGGTACACAATGACCCCAGACCAATAACTCTACCTAATGTCAAGAACTTAGAAGTGATTGAATCAACAACCCATAAAATTAACAAAATGCAAACAAAACTGAAAGAATGAAAATCTTATTGTCCCTCTGACTTACAAATCAGGGTAACATGGTAAATCAAACTGCAAACGAACAACATATAACGAAACAGACAATTGCAACAAATTTACATATCAGATAAGAAAAGAAAAAGACTCGATAACTAACAGAAATAGAAATTGAAAGTTCCTTCGAAACTCATCACTGTATTTGTTATTTTGTAAATAAAAGAAGTTTATTACGTTACAAAAAAAAAAAAGTGGTCACAATTTGAACTAACTGTTTTTCCAGAGCAAATCGGTTCCGCATTAATGTCTCTTACCTATGAATTCACTTCAAAAAGCTGGTTTTCGTTTTTCATCTTAAAACAATACTTACAGTTCTTTGAATAAAATGGAAGTTGAAAGAACAGAATTGGACATCGGAGAGTTTTTTTAAAAAACTAACTTAAAGATCTCTCTGTCTCTGACCACACTAATGCTTCTACTGCTTTCACACGTCAAATGTTGTCACTAGACTCCCATTTGGGAAATTTATACTATACAACATTCTCGACTTGGCAGCCATGTTAGAAGATACGCTTTGAAATTGTATTGAGTTTTCCTTGAATGTCTCTGGTTTTCGAGTGGTGTTTTGCTTATAAACATTTCTGTCGGTGATTTTCTGCTATTTTGACATTCCAGAAAGTTATTATGCCTCTAAAAAAAGTATTTTGGTATTGGTGTGCAGATCTAGAGTTGCTGGGAATATATTCTGGGTTCAGTTTGGGGCAGTCACTGGTGGTAGTGGGTCCTTGAGGCAATTAAAGAGGCCAGAATAACAAGGAGGAACAAGGAAACGAAGAGAGAAGATGAGGAACATGTAAACCAAAAAGATATAAAGCTGCTGTCTATTACGAAGAACAGAGGTGACCCATAGATCAAATACACCTTTGAATTAAATTTCCTGAGAGTTGAATTTTCTGACATACTTATTTCATGCACAGTAAATCTATTTGAGGTAGAGGTTTGAACCTTTTTGGGATGCTTCAGGATACAAATCGGCGTAAGTAGGCTACAGACACTAGCGTACCACCAACAGGAAGAAAAATACGTACTGATTAGTTATAGAAACCTAACCTTAATTTTGATAATCAAAGGTAAATATTTCTAAAAAAAAATTGGCAGCGAAACAAAGTTGTTGTAGTCCGCTTTTTAGATGGATATGTAAAGTTTCAAGCATCTAACTTAGTTAGGTAATCGGTATATAGATTCCAAATATTGACTGGCAAACAGAACATGTACTTTACTGATCCCCACAAAGAAATTGTAATAAGAAGTAATGTGATTAACTGTATATCAAAATTTTCAACAAGAAACACTCCTATTGTCCTACAGCTTTCGTCGAAGTAAGAGTTCACGTTATTTAGTTAAAGCCATGTAAACTTTATGAGAATTGTTAGTATTTTTGCAGGAGTTCACAGGCAAGTTACCTTCACGTATTTGCATATCTAAGAAGTTTCGCTGCCATACCATAATTACAGCACAAATTGGACATCAATGAGTCGCTGCACTTTCATTATAACCACCCGGTATTAGCGTGGTTTTTCCGGCCTGCAAGACTGGGCGGAACTAGGGGCACATTGTTCCATTAAGTTTCGGGTGTGCAGCCGAAAGAAATCTCCTTCTTCTTCTAATATTTCTGCTGTATACCGTCCAGCCATCTTCAGAGTGAGTCGCAAGACTGCCGCTCCAGTGCTCGCTTCGTCCCTCTATTCTCGTGTACCGCGCGACTGCGCATGCGGCCACAGATGCAAATGCGCCAGAGACGTTGGTCAGCGGCAGAGACGTGGATAATGCGCGAGTTGTATCTATGACTCCGCAGTCGATCTGTGTCGGCATATCGATATATCACTGTGAGCTGCACTGTGACGACGTCTTTGTGAGTTTATTACAGCAAGTGCCGGATTCCATGATTTATCAAGACTGGAACCACTATCTCTATTAATTAAATTCGTCGTCAAGCGAATTTCAATTGCCTCCTTCACTATCGAGTCCCAAAAGGATGATGTAGGTACCAAAATTTCGACGTTGTCATACAACATACTGTCACCATTATCAATACAGTGCTCTGCCACTGCCGACTTGTTAGGTTGTAAAAGTCGTGTGTACCTCCGGTGTTCTGTACATCTTTCTTGGACAGAAAGAGTTGTTTGTCCGATGTAAGAAAGGCCACATTCACACGGAATTTTGTAAACTCCAGATTATCGGGTCAGCAAATCATCTTTGACGGAGCCCACGAGTGCAGCTGTCTTTGGTGGAGACGAAAAATCACTTTTACTTTGTGTCTGCCGAGAATCCGTCCTATTTTTGATGAGAGGCTACCCACATATGGCAGGAAGGCCATCAATTTAAAGGTTTCTTCATCATCTTCTTCTTTCTTTGTGGCCTCTTTCGGTTTCATTTTCAGTGCCCTCTGTATTTGTTGTGGAGAGTACCCATTGTCTTCAAACACTCTTTTTAAGTGGGAAAGTTCATCTTGCAGACTGCTTAAGTCAGAAATAATATGCGCTCTGTGGGTCAAAGTTCGGAGAACACTCATTGTCTGGGCAGGATGGTGGCAGCTATTTGCACGTAAATACAGATCGGTGTGCGTCGGCTTCCTATACACTTCATGTCCCAAAGTGCCATCCTCTCTGCGCCTAACCAAAACATCCAAGAATGGAAGGCATCCCTCCTTTTCAATTTCCATTGTGAACTTTATTTGATCGTGGAGGGAGTTCAGATGTCTTAAGAAGTCTTGCAAGTTGTCTTCACCATGGGGCCAAACTACAAAGGCGTCATCAACATACCTCCAGAATACCGTGGCCTTCAAGTCAGCAGATTCAAGCGCCTTGTCCTCGAAGTGCTCCATAAATAAATTGGCCACCAGAGGGGATAAGGGACTACCAAATTCAAATGGCTCTGAGCACTATGGGACTCAACATCTTAGGTCATAAGTCCCCTAGAACTTAGAACTACTTAAACCTAACTAACCTAAGGAGATCACACACACCCATGCCCCAGGCAGGATTCGAACCTGCGACCGTAGCAGTCCCGCGGTTCCGGACTGCAGCGCCAGAACCGCTAGACCACCGCGGCCGGCAAGGGACTACCCATGGCGACTCCATCCGTCTGTTCAAAAAATTCGTTGTTAAATAAGAAATATGTGAAGGTCAGAACATGTGTAAACAAAGCTGAAATCTCTTTGTCAAAACTTCTTTCAATAAGTTGTAGAGATTCTGGAAGGGGAACCTTTGTAAATAAAGCCACAACATCAAAACTAACTAATATATCAGACGGGTTCATTTTCAGTGATTTCAGTTTACTAATAAAGTCAGCAGAGTATCTTATGTGGTGAGTACATTTTCCCACAAGAGGCCTCAACAATGATGCCAGTTGTTTGGCAACGCCATAGGTCGGAGAGCCTATGTTACTCACTATGGGGCACATTGAACGATGTCCAACAAGAATGTGAACGGAGCATTAGGAACGAAAAAGTTTCGTTGACGACGACCTCGCAGTCCGCAAGGCTCGCCAGCAGCTACGACATATTGTGGCTGGAGTTATGGGTCCAGCCTCTGCTCTACGCCGGTACTTGCTGGCGCCGCTGTCTCAGCGACCTCCCGTTATTTTGCGCGCGTCTCGCAGATTGCGCACCATTTCCAGACCGACACAAAAGCAAAGCCACAGACCCATCAATCTCCCCGCTCTTCATACCACACATCGCAGCAGCTTCATCATATACTATTCCCCCACACGCGCGAGACCATTTCATATGAAAAGAGAGACGGAACGGGGAAACAAAAAATGCAAGTCAGAGTTAAATCCTCTGCGCTTCCTGCCGTCTCATGCAACATGTGCACTTCCTTTCTCCTGACGATGGCAAAGGGTTTCGGCGCGCTCCGTCTGCTCGCAGGCAGCCACCAGCCCCGATGTTAATCAATCTCTGCACACATTTTTTTTTTTTTCCATGCCGGCCGGTACGTGGAGTTCTCCACGTGTATTTCTCCTCTCATAATACAATCGCCACTCTCCCCAATCCGTTGCTCAATAATCGGTGATCATCCTCGGGGGCAGAAATCCACGACGGCAGCTTGCCGCCACGGAGCGGCAGCAAAACTCGCGTTTTTTCCTCCCTCTCTTCTTTTGGAGTAGCTGCGTCACCGGACGGCGATATATTAACACGGCACAAAAGAGACGGAGAGAGAGAGACAGAGAGGGAGCGAGAAAGGCGGCTAAAGGGGTGAGTGGAGGCTGGGCGGTTTGTTTGCAGGTCTGCTGCGCCCCCCGCGTCATCTTGAAAGCGAAAGCCCGCAGCTCGCAAAAAACGATCCCCACATTCCCACACTGGCTGCAGGGCCGCCCGTTGCCTGTCGAGCTTTCCCTTGGGGGATCTCACACGGCTATTCGGCGTTCAGTGAACTTCAAATCAAGACCTTACATGCTGACCTGTCAAAAAAAATCTTACAATCTCTTGTCATTTATGGACCATGTTCCAAGATCACAAATTATGACGAAAATATGCTATATAGAAACCAACATGGAGACTTAGCGAAACACATCTCGCTCTGTTCGTCCATGAAGTCGAGAACGCCGTAAACAAGGGCGCTCGGACTGTTGCTGCGTTTCTTGATATCCGAAAGGCTTTCGATATAGTACCGTACTATACCGTTGGTCCGTGATTTATCTTCAAAGAATATTCTTAAGAACTTATTTTATTTACTAACGATTCATCAAGAACATTAACACATTTAATCACACTATGTAAGCATGGAAGTAGTTACCAGGGACAAACTGATGAAATCATAACCAAATTCCTTTTAACAAATGGGAATTTTATTCATTTTAATAGTACCTAAAATAATTTTTTAAAAGAAACAGACTTAAAATTGTAATCAGAAAACACCTTCTAAATAACAAAGTTACAGTTTATTCAGAGGCAGAAACAAGTTTTGACTGTATGAGCTTTTGGGCAGAGAACCTGAAAGGTCTCTGTTGGATTCCTTTCATGTTAATTTCTTAAATCTGTTGTCATTTACGGCATACATTCCACTTCTAAATATACTGTGGTGTTTCTGACTCTATCTGGGAGGAGACGGAGCAGTGGAACGTGTTACTTTCACACATAAACAAGAACGATCTGTCACACTACTACACTTTAAAACACAGTTTATGTGTAATTCATGTCACACAGCCTCATACGGAGCCTACATCCGCTTTCTTTTATATACTGTATATGATAAGATACTGTCATCCCCCTTCCCTTCTGTGTGAGAGGATGAATGAGCAAATGTATTTTTAGTTGCATGCTTGATGGTAGCAGACAAGCCTGTCTGCTAGAGAACAGTAGGACAAACGTCGGAACAGGTAGCTACGCTTTCTAAAAGCAGAGAGGTTTCTATTCTTAGTATGGTCCTGTCCATGTTGGTATAGGAAGCTGCCTCTCTGGTCACTTCCGTTAGTATCTGTTAAGCACCCTCAGTAGGGGCCCAGACAGTCTGTCCGCGGCGAGCGTCTGAAGTGGTAAGATCTCCGGCTAAGCGCATCTCTGCTAAGTCCGTAGGACAATGGATTTCTTAAGTTCAGCCTAAATGAAAGTTAATCACCTTTATTTCAGGTTTAGATCTAAAATATCTTATGTTATCTTAAATTGCAAGGCAGTGTAATTCGAGTGTGAAGTTCAGAATATATTCCGGTAGTTGCTTTGTCACTACTTTGTGAGTAAAGTGGAACCACGTGTTGATCAGTAACTCTAACTAGCATCATCAATCTTCAATGCGAATGTGCGTGAGATTATAATGTCTCGTCTTGACAATATTTTCCAATATAGCAACTTTTCTTTGTGTTCAACCCACGTGGGGTGTACTTTGTGAGACCAGTACCACGTGCTTATACAATTGTTTGACCCATCAGGTTAATAGTAAGACGTTAGTAACCAGTTCGAGGTTTTTCTTTTGTAAATTGCTTTTCGATCTAATTTATTTTAATTATCAAAATTATTGTGGAGTTACACTCTTTGTGTAAACCAAGTTGACCACGTGAAGCATGTGGTGTAATCATCAAAGTAGCCCTCAACTTTTCTTTTCGGGAAGATTTCACAGAGAGTTAGTATGAATTTAGTATACCAGTGTGTGGTAATTACATGACGGACAGGATTGCGCTACGAACGTAACTTCTTTGGGTGAAAATTGAATCGGTTGGTTGTGGTTAATTTCCTCTTGCATATGTTTCAACGTTCTTCGAGTGTTATTTTATGAATGCAGTGTTGTATGCAGTCACCCAATCTTGGCTCCATATTTGATGTGTTCCGTAAGGTTACAAACTCACATTTTCACAATCCTAAATAAGGCACCAGTTTAATTATGAATCAAGTTTAATATGCTGAAAATTTAACGGAACAATGATCAATGTTAAAATAAGTTTCCAAATATAAACGGATTTATTTCTTTTTATTTAAATTCTCTTATATATATATATATATATATATATATATATATATATATATATCACCGGTTGTCGTATGACTATTAAAAGATTATAATTAATGTTAGTCTGGTTGGGAACTTGGTAAGCTAGACTGGATACCTGGTGAAACAGTTGTGCAGTAATGCAAGGTTAACTTCCCCAGACAGCTAACAGCTTTTAACCCACTTTTATGGTCTTGAACATCAGCACCGCTTACATCTCAAATTAATGCAACAACATTACAAACCTTGCCGCTCCCTTTTGACACGGCCGTAGTTACGACCGCTCACAACAGCCTCTGAAAGATTACACTGGTGCAAGTCTGCAACACACCAGATAACTTTAAACAAAGAGTTTTAACAATTTACGCAAGAACACAAACTATGCACCCCCGTTGGAGGGATGTAAATGTTACAAAACACTAACAAATAAAAGATTAACCTTGTCACCGAAGGTGCAACTTGATTTTAACTTCTAAGAAAAGCCTTGCGGTGAAAGGGTGGCAACTTTATATACTAAAATGATCATTTAAATAAAAGCCCATGAAATGCAGTCTTATATAAAATTCTACTAGGTTGGCCAAACAATAGTTAAGATGCTCTACAGTACACAAATACCGCCTGTCAAGATCATAGGCAATAATATCAAAGTTTCCAAAGATCAAAACATATTTCAGGTATTAGGCCGTTACACTCCAAGCAATAGATTCGTTAACACACCAAATCCGACAAACATGATAGAGGCAGCTACTAACATACGGTAGATTGATAGGGAGGTTACCGAACAACGCGAACCACAGGTTGCTCTAACCCGCCCCTACTCCACAAGGGATAAACGGACCACCCAATTTATAAACAACTACCTTCCCGCGGGTGGGCAAACGGAGAAGAATGGTAGGACCACCCCAAAGTAAAACGGTTGGTGACCTCACCAAGAAAACAAGTGGAATTTAACAAGAGTAAATCAATCAACATATTACCAGTCACTTAACTTCTAATAAACTGCGATTTCCCGAGAAGACCTGGCGCAGCACCCCCAAATTGCTCTCCCGAACCGTCCGGTGCTAACCGCTTCAACGGACGCAGGAAGGTGCGCCGATCTCCCGTCTCACGGCGTCGCAGCTCGCACCGGCCAGATTGATGTCGTGGGGTGACTCCTGTTGCTCTCGTGTCGACCGCGATGTCACTACGCCTCGCTATACGCCGCGGCCCACTGGACTCACGTGGCGACCTCACATGCGCCGACGCTCAAGACGGACAAGTCATCTTGTGTGTCAGTGCGCGACCGACGAACCGGTCGATCCAACCGCCAAAGACCATTGCCTGAGCAAACTCGAGCAGACTGGCAGCCTAACGCGCAGACTCAGATGCAGGAACTAAGCCCCGACCGGGCGACCACTCGCTGAGTTCTCTTACTGGCGGAGTGGAAAGATTCTCATTTCGCCGACGTTAAAGGTTGACCCGAACGACAGACATATTAGCACTCTGAACGACAGACAGACACTGCCTAACAAATGCGGACCAGAGAGATACTAGCAAGCTGGGGACGAGAGACTGACCCAGACTGACCAACTGGCGAGCTCATAGCGGCCCTTAAGTGCACGTGAACAGGCAACCTTTCCCCTTTCCCACCAGAGGGAACACCAACTGCGATTGCCACAGCGGCGCCACCGCCAGAAACAGAGGGCGACTGCTTCACACTAAACGCTGCGGCGCGCTCTTCAAAACACAAATTTTTACACGCCTCAATCGTTTGGTAGCAAAACGAAACATTAGACCTTCCCGAATATCGGAGCAGATGTTTGACTGAATTCAGGGCTTTCTAGGTGACACAACACGATACATTACTCTTAACGGGGTGAAGTAAAACTGCAGGGATGGATTCCTATCTGGAAATTGAGGAAAAGAGCTCCTAAGTTCTTGTGTCCGGAACCGGACGGTGCGCGTGCAACGATAACAAATCGTCGCGAAACACAGTACAAAGCTGCACTGCATCCACGTCACAACAGATGTTCAAAGTGGCCTCCATGGGATTGCAGGTCATAGCTATAGTAGCGGTTGTCATGCAGGATACAAAAATCGTACTTTGGCTCACACCATGTTGGCGGGCCACTTGCCTGGAGCTTTGTACTAGGGTTCGTCTCAATATCCTGTACAGCCCGCTAGTGTAAGCTTAGTCCGCCGCCTCCCTGCACGTTCATTTGTGTGGAAGGACCCATGATCACGCAAACGCCCAAAACAGCCTTGAAATATTGTGTGGTGTGGTTGGTGTCCGTGAGAGTACTTATTTTGGTAAAGCCGTGCTGCCTCTCGATCGTTTCCATCTGCTCGGCCGTACATAAACGCCATCTCGGCTTGTTCCCGACATGAGTGATGGACCATTCTGACGCTTACACACGATGGGTCAATCACACAGCCTGCACCATACAACACAAGGCATGTGGTCAGAGCAACCATCATTCGTCAGCGCCATCTACCGTGACAAATGTGCATTTCAGCACACATGTTCTTAGGTTCTCAGTATCCAGCCAGGAATCCATCCCAGAGGTTTGTAGGTTTTATTAATGTTCACAATAGCTTTTTTGTACGTCTTTCGAATGAAATACATCGCTAATCCTGCGAATGAGGAATATGACACCTTGTTGGTTGGTTTGTGGAGGTATGTCACATTAGATGTTCACGCACAGATCATGTAATTCGTGTAAATAACGGGCCGCTGATTTGCTTACGCGGTGATGGCGCCCGATAGCGAATCATATGCGTTCCGTAGGACTTACATCAGGCGAATCTGGTAGTCGTCACATCAACGTGAGTTCACTATAATGATCCTCCAACCACTGTAGCACCGTCCTGGCTCCGAGAGACGGACAGTTATATTGCTGAAAGACGACACCGGCGTCGGGGAAGACATCAAACGTGACGGGGTGCAGGTGGTTCGCAGCTGTCAGCGTGTCTTCGATTACTACCACAGGTCCCATGCAAGCGCAGGAGAATGTCTCCCACAGCATAATACGGCTCCCACTAGCCTGTGTCGGTGACACGCTGCACGTTTCGAGCCGCCGTTCACCTCTGAAGGCGTTTGTGGAGACGACCGTCGATCCACTGTAGCAAAACTGTGATTCACCCGAAGAGCCGACACGTTTCCATTCATCGACGGGCCAATCCCGGTGGTCCCATGCCCAATGCAATCGTAACTGACGATGTCGTTGGGTCAGCATGTGAACATGTGTGGTGGTCTGATGCGGAGCTTCATGTTCAACAATGTACGATGAACAGTGTGCTGCGAAACACTTGTATGTGCACCAGCGTTGTGCTTTTTCGGCAGAGATCCCACAGATCACCGTCTATCCTACTTTACAAAGCAGACGAGTCTCCGAACCCCACGTTCTGTGAAGAATGGTCGACATCCAGCCCTTTAGCTCCTTGTGGTAATTGCACTGTCCTACCTCTTTCCGTATATGCTCAGGACAGTGGCCATGAACCGACTAGCTTTTCGTGATACACGTTCACAGGTTCTACTTGATAATAATTTGCCTTTTGTCAAAGTTGCAACGGCCTTATCGCAGTGGATACACCGGTTCCCGTCATATCACCGCAGTTAAGCGATGTCGGGCGTTGCCGGCACTTGATGGGTGACCCTCAGGGCCGCCATGCGCTGTTGCCATTTTTTGGGGTGCATTCAGCCTCGTGAAGCCAACTGAGGGGCTACTCGACCGAATAGTAGCGGCTCCGGTCAAAGAAAACCATCATAACCACCGGGAGAGCGGTGTGCTGACCACACGCCCCTCCTATCCGCATCCTCAGCTGAGGATGTCGCGGCGGTCTGATGGTCCCGATGGGCCACTTGTGTCCTGAAGACGGAGGACTGTGCTTTTTTTTTGTCAAAGTCGCTTATCCCAGCGGATTTCCCCATTTGCAATAGGCAGGCTTATGAACTGCCTGTTACGGTACGCATCTCTGTCGAGGTCTTCCTATGTCTCTGCTCCCATGTCACTTATAATTTCTCGCCTTTAAGATAAGTCTCTCACTCTCCATTCTCTGTAGATGTTCATTCCATTTTCTTCTGTAATCTCGAGTTTTGTCTATGAGGCTAAATATTTGCAGTTCTTCTTTAATATCTTGATTTCTTAGCCTCTCTTCTCTTGTGAAACCTTTAGCACTTCTAAGAAATTTCGTTTCTTGTTCCTGAATCCGGCTTTCATGCTTCTTGGTAATCACCCATGTCTCACTTCCATAGAACACTGTGGGAACTGCAACAGTTTTGTAAAATTTAATTTGAGTGTCTTTCCTGGTTTCGTTTTTTAGGTTCCTGATGTTTGTTCCACATACCCGACTGAATTTACTAACCTTAATTTCAATATCTCTGCTGTACCCATATGTCATTTTACATCCGAGGTAATTGAAATGGTTCACTTGCTTTAAAATCAATCTGGTCTATCACTGTTTTGGTTCTTATTGGTTCTTTCCCCATGAAGGCCGCTGTCCTAGTTTTCTCTTTTGAAATTATACAGGGTGTTACAAAAAGGTACGGCCAAACTTTCAGGAAACATTCCGCACACACAAATAAAGAAAAGATGTTATTTGGACATGTGTCCGGAAACCAAATACCTGTGGTCTAGGGGCGCCGGCACGGTTGCTCAGCGTGTTCTGTCAGAGGGTTAGCTGCCCTCTGTAATAAAAAAACTGAGTTAATCGATCAACAATGAACTTAAAAGGATGTCTTACAACGTCCGCCCCGAGCAGATGCAACGGAAAAAAAAACGAACAAAATGAGATCCGCGTCTTTGATTCATAATCAAAACGTCTTCGGTCCCGGGTTCGACCCCCGCCACTGCCTAAATTTTGATAAATAATCAGCATTGGCGACGAAGACTTCCGGCATAAGAAGTCAGCCTCATTCTAATGGTTCAAATGGTTCTGAGCACTATGGGACTTAACATCTGTGGTCATCAGTCCCCTAGAACTTCGAACTACTTCAACCTAACTAACCTAAGGACATCACACACATCCATGCCCGAGGCAGGATTCGAACCTGCGACCGTAGCAGTCGCGCGGTTCCGGACAGCGCGCCTAGAGCCGCTAGACCACCGCGGCCGGCAGCCTCATTCTGCCAACGGCCTTGTCAAAGAGGGCGGAGGAGCGGATAGAGGTTCAGGGCACTCTCTTGTCCTAGCTGTGGGAAATTGCCCCTAAAGGCGGAAGAATCAGCAATGATCAACAACATGAGGATGCAGAAGGCAATGGAAACCACTGCATTAAAGACACGTAACGTGTATCCACAGGACGTGTCGCCTGTAATTGAAGAAGTGTCATGATGATCTCTCCATTGGCAAAAGATTCCGGAATAGTCCCCCATTCGGATCTCCGGGAGGGGACTGCCAAGGGGGAGGTTACCATGAGAAAAAGATTGAATAATCTACGAAAGGATAACGTTCTACGAGTCGGGGTGTGGAATGTCAGAAACTTGAACGTGGTAGGGAAACTAGAAAATCTGAAAAGGAAAATGCAGAGGCTCAGTCTAGATATAGTAGGGGTCAGTGAAGTGAAGTGGAAGGAAGACAAGGATTTCTGGTCAGATGAGTATCGGGTAATATCAACAGCAGCAGAAAGTGGTATAACAGGTGTAGGATTCGTTATGAATAGGAAGGTAGGGCAGAGGGTGTGTTACTGTGAACAGTTCAGTGACCGGGTTTGACAGCAGACCAACACTGACAACGATAGTTCAGGTAAACATGCCGACGTCGCAAGCTGAAGATGAACAGATAGAGAAAGTGTATGAGGATATTGAAAGGGTAATGCAGTATGTAAAGGGAGACGAAAATCTAATAGTCATGAGCGACTGGAATGCAGTTGTAGGGGAAGGACTAGAAGAAAAGGTTACAGGAGAATATGGGCTTGGGACAAGGAATGAAAGAGGAGAAAGACTAATTGAGTTCTGTAACAAGTTCCAGCTAGTAATAGCGAATACCCTGTTCAAGAATCACAAGAGGAAGAGGTATACTTGGAAAAGGCCGGGAGATACGGGAAGATTTCAATTAGATTACATCATGGTCAGACAGAGATTCCGAAATCAGATACTGGACTCTAAGGCGTATCCAGGAGCAGATATAGACTCAGATCGCAATATAGTAGTGATGAAGAGTAGGCTGAAGTTCAAGACATTAGTCAGGAAGAACTAATACGCAAAGAAGTGGGATACGGAAGTACTAAGGAATGACGAGATACGTTTGAAGTTCTCTAACGCTATAGATAGAGCAATAAGGAATAGCGCAGTAGGCAGTACAGCTGAAGAGGAATGGACATCTCTAAAAAGGGCCATCACAGAAGTTGGGAAGGAAAACATAGCTACAAAGATGGTAGCTGCGAAGAAACCAAGGGTAACAGAAGAAATACTTCAGTTGATTGATGAAAGGAGGAAGTACAAACATGTTCCGGGAATATCAGGAATACAGAAATACAAGTCGCTGAGGAATGAAATAAATAGGAAGTGCAGGGAAGCTAAGACGAAATGGCTGCAGGAAAAATGTGAAGACATCGAAAAAGATATGATTGTCGGAAGGACAGACTCAGCATACAGGAAAGTCAAGAGTGCAACGGGAATTCCACTGTTAAATGCAGAGGAGAGAGCAGATAGGTGGAAAGAATACATTGAAAGCCTCTATGAGGGTAAAGATTTGTCTGATGTGATAGAAGAAGAAACAGGAGTCAGAAGAGATAGGGGATCCAGTATTAGAATCGGAATTTAAAAGAGCTTTGGAGGACTTACGGTGAAATAAGGCAGAGGGGATAGATAATATTCCATCAGAATTTCTAAAATCATTGGGGGAAGTGGCAACAAAACGACTATTCACGTTGGTGTGTAGAATATATGAGTCTGGTGACATATCATCTGACTTTCGGGAAAGCATCATCCACACAATTCCGAAGACGGCAAGAGCTGAAAAGTGCGAGAATTATCGCACAATCAGCTTAACAGCTCATGCATCGAAGCTGCTTACAAGGATAATATACAGAAGAATGGAAAAGAAAATTGAGAATGCGCTAGGTGACGATCAGTTTGGCTTTAGGAAAAGTAAAGGGACGAGAGAGGCAATTCTGACGTTACGGCTAATAATGGAAGCAAGGCTAAAGAAAAATCAAGACACTTTCATAGGATTTGTCGACCTGGAAAAAGCGTTCGACAAATTAAAATGGTGCAAACTGTTCGAGATTCTGAAAAAAGTAGGGGTAAGCTATAGGGAGAGACGGGTCATATACAATATGTACAACAACCAAGAGGGAATAATAAGAGTGGACGATCAAGAACGAAGTGCTCGTATTAAGAAGGGTGTAAGACAAGGCTGTAGCCTTTCGCCCCTACTCTTCAATCTGTACATCGAGGAAGCAATGATGGAAATAAAAGAAAGGTTCAGGAGTGGAATTAAAATACAAGGTGAAAGGATATCAATGATACGATTCTCTGATGACATTGCTATCCTGAGTGAAAGTGAAGAAGAATTAAATGATCTGCTGAACGGAATGAACAGTATAATGAGTACACAGTATGGTTTGAGAGTAAATCGGAGAAAGACGAAGGTAATGAGAAGTAGTAGAAAGGAGAACAGCGAGAAACTTAACATCAGGATTGATGGTCACGAAGCGAATGTAGTTAAGGAATTCTGCTACCTAGGCAGTAAAATAACCAATGACGGACGGAGCAAGGAGGACATCAAAAGCAGACTCGCTATGGCAAAAAAGGCATTTCTGGCCAAGAGAAGTCTACTAATATCAAATACCGGCCTTAATTTGAGGAAGAAATTTCTGAGGATGTACATCTGGAGTACAGCATTGTATGGTAGTGAAACATTGACTGTGAGAAAACCGGAACAGAAGAGAATCGAAGCATTTGAGATGTGGTGCTATAGACGAATGTTGAAAATTAGGTGGACTGATAAGGTAAGGAATGAGGAGGTTCTATGCAGAATCGGAGAGGAAAGGAATATGTGGAAAACACTGATAAGGAGAAGGGACAGGATGATAGGACATCTTCTAAGACATGAGGGAATGACTTCCATGGTACTAGAGGGAGCTGTAGAGGGCAAAAACTGTAGAGGAAGACAGAGATTGGAATACGTCAAGCAAATAATTGAAGACGTAGGTTGCAAGTGCTATTCTGAGATGAAGAGGTTAGCACAGGAAATGAATTCGTGGCGGCCGCATCAAACCAGTCAGTAGACTGATGACAAAAAAAAAAAAAAAACCTAATTAACCTAAGGGCATCACACACATCCATTTCCGGGGCAGGATTCGAACCTGCGACCGTAGCAGCAGCGCGGTTCCGGACTGAAGCGCCTAGAACCGCTCGGCCACAGCGTCATCTACGAAATAAGTGGCTTATAAAACCGTTATTGGTCCAGTTCCTGAATACTGTTCATCAGTCTCGGATCCTTACCAAGGGGCACTAACAGGAGACATCGAGAAGATCCAAAGAAGAGCGGCACGTTTCGTCACCGTATCGTTTAGTAGGCACGAGAGCGATACGAAGACGCTCGACAGATTACACTGACAGACGCGACAAGAGAGGCGTTGTGCACCAAGGAGAGGCTTACTGTGGAGATTGAGAGAGCCTGCGTTCGATGTCGAGTCGTAAAGCCGTAAAGCATATTAATTACGCCTCCCCC
Organism: Schistocerca nitens; assembly: GCF_023898315.1. Lineage (NCBI taxonomy): Eukaryota > Metazoa > Arthropoda > Insecta > Orthoptera > Acrididae > Schistocerca > Schistocerca nitens. The sequence continues at coordinate 140,810,552 of NC_064623.1, read as the reverse complement.
CCCCCCCCCTGCGCAACTACACAACTCGCGAAATCACCACGACGAAAAAATCTGAGAACAGATCTGATACGCCAGTTTATCGACAGTGGTTCTTCCCAAGTAACAATCGAAAATGTAGCAGGGAAAGGGTGGTGGGTGGTAGTGGTGATGGTGGAAAGGAGGGGGAAAGGAGGAAGATGAATGATAATGGTACAGCATGTACCCTCCGGCACACACCGTAAGGTGGCTTGTGGAGTCCTCACAGCCATACTTCCGCCAATACCTCTCTGCTACCTTTAGGACTTCACAGAAACTCTCCTACGAAATTTGCAAGACTGGCACCTCCTGGAAGAAAAGGTATTACGGAGACATGGCTTAGCCACTCTGCAGCGGAGTGTGCGCTGATATGAAACTTCCTGGCAGATTAAAGCATCCAACCAAGCCGTGACTAAGCCATGTCTTCGCAATATCCTTTCTTCCAAAAGGGCTAGTCTTGTAAATTTCGCAGGAGAGCTTCTGTGATGGTTGGAAGGTAGGAGGTGAGATATTGGCAGAAGCAGGGCTCTGAGGATGGCTTCTGAGTCGTTCTTGTATAGCTCAATCGATCCTGCTCGTCCCGGTCGGTAGCACTGGGCTCGCGTTTGCAGACATCACAGCCTTCATTGTGGAATTCAGTTATTTTCGTGCCGAACTCCCAGAAACGAGCCTGCCGCGGGCGAAGAATTTTTACGTCCTTTCCCTACGTGGTGTCACCTGTAACGCCGTAGATCGCAAATTCCCGTTGTTGCGGTGGACTGTGATTTGGCGCCACATACATCACAGTTTCTTTCCGACGCATATCAGATCGACTTGGTCTTATGCGACCTGTGGGAAGCGTCCAAATAATCAGCGGCTCCATGCCATTGGATTGGCGGACTCTCCACTCTGCGCCATCTGTCATAGCGTCAAAGATGGTCGGCCGTTGTGGCCGAGCGGTTCTAGGCGTTTCAGTCTGGAAACACGCTGCTGCTACGGTCGCAGGTTCGAATCCTGCCCCGGGCATGAATGTGTGTGATGTCCTCAGGTTTAAGGGGGATAGGACGTCAAACAGGCCGACTTTGAGCAGAAGAGGCACTACAGGACATTTTGATTTCCACTGTCTATACTTTTACAAATAAATTCATAAAGCTTTCTCAGCGTGATCAGGAAGGGTTCAGGATTCACACTAATTGCAGTGGAATGTCGAAATATTAACAAATTAAATCTTTTTTACATGTGAAATTTCATCATTTTTTTCACTTACTATTGGCTGCATTTGTTACCATAGGTACACTTTTCTTCGTAAGTAAGAAAGATTCTTCGATGAATTTTGCACAGTATACAACGCATACAGGTGTATGAAACTCTAGAATTTATTTAATTTATCGACTGACCACCTTAGAAGATAAGTCGCATAGTGCTCAGAGAGCCATTTAATTTATAAGAAAATGAAACTTAATGTTTAGAAAAAACTCAAATTTTATAGTTAATTATCCCCATTTTACCACAGTTTTTAATAGATTTGGAAAATTCTAGAGTTTCATACACTTGCAAGTATGGTTTGTGTGCTGTGCAAAATTCAGCGAAGAATGTCTCTTACTTCTGAAGAAAAGTGTACCTATACCAACAAATGCAGCCAATAGTAAGTGAAAAAATGATGAAATTTCGCTTGTGAAAAAAAAGTTTTGTTATGTTTTTGAACTTCCACTGCTGAATCCTTCCTGGTCACGCTGACAAAGTTTTATGAATTTATTAGTAAAAGTATAGAGAGAGGAAATTAAAATGTCCTGTCTTGTCTCTCCCGCTCCAGATCGGCCCGTTTGACGTCCTGCCCCCCTTAAGTAGTTCTAAGTCTAGGGGACTGATGACTTCAGATGTTAAGTCCCATAGTGCTCAGAGCCATTTGAGCCATTTTTCATCAACGATGACCATCACCGATTCAACTCTGCAGCCGTTGTGAATGTCTGGTTGTTGGGGCCACAAATGGTGGTGTGTTTTTTCTACGAGTGCCGCCGCATGATAATGACCCCGAGTCCTTTCTTTACCCAGCGGTGGAATGTTTTCCTGCAACAAAGTCTATGGCGGTTCTCTAGATAAAGGACTGGACTTTGGCATATCTATTTGGTGATACTCATCACTCGCGTCTTGATTTTTGGCAAAACTTGCAGACAGCGCATCGGAGGTTGCGCGCAGTTCCCATTACCGCGCGTGTTTTTCCAATTATCTCAACAGCCGGCAGCAGGCTACGTGTGCGCACGCATGCTGCTGACATGAAGGGCTTGAAACGAGCTGTAGCACTTGGGAGAAGGGAGGGCGACTCCGTCCCGCATGCTGCGGACGAGGTCATCGGCAGAGTGCACCTGCCTGCAGTCCCCGCAGAAACTGGCCAGCACGGCACGCCACGTGTCCGCCGGACGCTGGCACGCGTGGTCGGCACGTGGTCCAGTCCAGTATATCCGCGCGTACCCTAACGTCCCGAGAACTGGTTCCAGTCGTCGCTGGTCCAGCTTCTGGGTGCAGAACAGGCCGCACCACTTCTGTTGAAAACATGCCTTCCTGCTTCTCAACGAGCGAGGTGGCGCAGTGGCTAGCACACTGGACTCGCATTCGGGAGGACGACGGTTCAGTCCCGCGTCCGGCCATCCGGATTTAGGTTTTCCGTGATTTCCCTAAATCGCTCCAGGCAAATGCCGGGATGGTTCCTTTGAAAGGCCACGGCCGACTTCCAACCCAGTCCTTCCCTAATCCGATGAGACCGATGACCTCGCTATCTGGTCTCCTTCCTCAAACAACCCAACCCAACCCTGCTTCTCACGTCTTATTCCTGAGAATACCCCTGTCTCTGACGAACACTGCCGTCCAGGACAGCATACAGGCTTCTGTTGCTTAAGAAGTCTTAGAGCCACTCACATATCTGAGAACCTTCTCCGTACGTTCGTTGCGGGCCGCTGTTTTGCCCTTTTCTAGGTTCTTAGGACACTGCTCTGGGCGAGGAATTCGCAATAAATGCAGCTAAGAAAGGGGTCAATGGCAACGAGCACTATCCGTAAAACCAAAATGCGTCTTCATTTATACCTCATTACTAATTACACTACCAACCATTAAAATTGCTACACCAAGAAGAAATGCAGATGATTGGACAAATATATTATACTAGAACTGACATGTGATTACATTTTCACGCAATTTGGGTGCATAGATCCTGAGAAATCAGTACTCAGAACAACCACCTCTGGCCGTGTCAAACAGACCTTGGATGGCGTGTACAGCTACAGCTGCCCATGCAGCTTCAACATGATACCACAGTTCATCAAGAGTAGTGACTTCCGTATTGTGACGAGCCAGTTTCTCGGCCACCATTGACCAGACGTTTTCAATTGGTGAGAGACCTGGAGAATGTGCTGGCTAGGGCAGCAGTCGAACATTTTCTGTATCCACAAAGGCCCGCACATGACCTACAACATGCGGTCGTGCATTATCCTGCTGAAATGTAGGGTTTCGCAGGGATCGAATGTAGGGTAGAGCCACGGGTCGTAAAACATCTGAAATGTAACGTCCACTGTTCAAAGTGCCGTCAATGTGAATAAGAGGTGACTGAGACGTGAAACCAATGGCACCCCATACCATCACGCCGGGTGATACGCCAGTATGGCGATGACGAATACACGCTTCCAATGTGCGTTCACCGCGATGTCGCCAAACACAGATGCGACCATCATGATGCTGTAAACAGAACCTGGATTCATCAGAAAAAATGACGTTTTGCCATACGTGCACCAAGGTTCGTCGTCGAGTACACCATTGCAGGGGCTGCTGTCTGTGATGCAGCGTCAAGGGTAACCGCAGCCATGGTCTCCAAGCTGATAGTCCATGCTGCAGCAAACGTCGTCGAACTGTTCGTGCAGATGGTTGTTGTCTTGCAAATGTCCCCATCTGTTGACTCAGGGATCGAGATGTGGATGCACGATCCGTTACAGCCATGCGGATGAGATTCCTGTCATCTCGACTGCTAGTGATACGAGGCCGTTGAGATCCAGCACGGCGTTCCGTATTACCCTCCTGAACCCACCGATTCCATATTCTGCTAACAGTCATTGGATCTCGACCAACGCGAGCAGTAATGTCTTGATGCGATGAACCACAATCGCGATAGGCTACAATCCGACCTTTACCGAAGTCGGAAACGTGATGGTACGCATTTCTCCTCCTTACATGAGGCATCACAACAACGTTTCACCAGGCAACGCCGGTCAGCTGCAGTGTTTGTATGAGAAATCGGTTGGAAACTTTCCTCATGTCACCACATTGTAGGTATCGCCATCGGCGCCAACCTTGTGTGAATGCTCTGAAAAGCTAATCATTTGCATATCACAGCATCTTCTTCCTGTCGGTTAAATTTCGCGTCTGTAGCACGTCATCTTCGTGGTGTAGCAATTTTAATGGCCAGTAGAGTAGTTCTCAGCCCTTTCAACCGCATTCTATGCCCCCATGTGGGAGTTTGTGCAGCAGTTCTCTTGCGTTAATGACTTCTTAAATGTGAAATTTAAAACTTCACCTTTCCTTTTCCTGTTTTCTATTGCCACATTTGTCGATGAGTGAACAGGTGTCTCCGAAGCACTTAGCGATTTTACATACATTTAAAATTTTATAGGATTCTCGGCAAGACCTTTCGCTAACGTAAGACGGTGAAAGTTCTTGAGATGCGTTACGGGCATCGATTTGTTTTCCGTGTTGACATTTCTCCGTTTGGTTTTGAATCGAGAGTGTGACAATCTCTTTTAGCGTCATTTTTCGAACTGAGCAGTCAGACAACAGACGCCTGCCGATAAACGGTAGCAACAGGGAAGTAACCGATGTGGTGACATTTTACAAGTTCCCAGAATGAGATTTTCACTCTGCAGCGTAGTGTGCCATGATATGAAACTTTCCTGACAGACCTGACCTTTGCCTCATTCTGGAAATATCCCCCAGGCTGTGGATAAGCCACGTCTCCGCAATATCCTTTCTTTCAGGAGTGCTAGTTCTGCAAGTTTCGCAGGAGAGCTTCTGTAAAGTTTGGAAGGTTGAAGACGAGGTACTGGTAGAAGTAAAGCTGTGAGGACGGGGCGTTAGTCGTGCTTGGGTAGCTCAGTTGGTAGAGCACTTGCCCGCGAAAGGCAAAGGTCCCGAGTGGAGTCTCGGTCCGCACACAGCTTTAATCTGCCAGTTTCATTTTACATGTTATTTACCAGGAGCAAATTACATAGTTTCATTTGTGTGCTTTGGTAGCTTACTTTTGAATTTCTGCGTGTTAATCTAATTTATTAGACATGGCTCTTGCGTTTTCGCAGTGTGTACAGCAAAGTTCCACAGCGCGTGTCAATAGTCCTTTGTATGTGCAGTGTAGCCTCCCACGGTCTTTAGTATGTACAGGCACTGTGATTGATGTGTGCGAATGCAAGCCGAGTTGGCGACACTTCACTCTTAGCTTCAAAAATGTTCAAATGGCTCTGATTTCTATGGGACTTAACAACTGAGGTCATCAGTCCCCTAGAACTTAGAACTACTTAAACATAACTAACCTAAGGACATCACACACATCCATGCCCGAGGTAGGATTCGAACCTGCGACCGTAGCGGTCGCGCGGTTCCAGACTGCAGCGCGTAGAACCGCTCGGCCACTTCGGCCGGCGCTTAGTTTCAGTTAGACAGCTTGAGCCTGCATTGGATGGATGTCACCGTGGGCCGTGGTGGTCCAACAGATGTCCAGCACGACCCACGAGTCCGCCGATCGGTCCGCAACGGTGGCCAGTCCAATTACTGCTCGCACTGAGGTTCACCCTTCACCTGTAGTCTAGTGGGAGGTCGCCCCGGGCGAAAGACTTCCCGGGGAACCAAACGTAAGGGCCCCCGGTTAGTATGACAAACAGGTTCCAAATGCTCTCTGTGGCTGACACTGTGCCTCAGTCAGATACAGTGGCTTGTTCTGTTTAAGAGGAAATCTCTCAGCCTGCAAGATCCGCACAATCACAGTAGGTGGGATTATTGGTAGATGGCAGCTCCAATGTTAGGCACGTAATAGGGCCCCTTAGGGACATGGCTGCCAAGGAGGGGAAGAAAGCCAATGAGCATTCTTAGTGCATACCAGGTGGAGTCATTCCAGTTGTAGAACGGGTTCTTCCAGATGCCACGAAGACCACAGAGTGCAGGGAGCTGCAGATAGTGGTACACGTCGGTACCATATCATGACATCGATATGGAGCACATTTTTGGGACATATATTGTGTGACAGTCAACACGGATACCGAAACGTCGTTCTTGTGAAACACAGCTAGATCCTTACTCAGACGAAGGGTTGGGTGCTATCGACAAGGGATTTCAAACTGATTCCGTATTTCTAGATTTCGAGAACGCTTTTGACACTGTACCTCACAAGTGGCTTATAATCTAATTGCGTGCTTGTGGAATATCGTCTCAGTTATGCGACTGGATTCGTGATTTCATGTCAAAGAGTTCGCAATAACTGATGGAAAATCATCGAGTAAAACATATGTGATTTCTGGCGTTCCCTAAGGTAGTGTTGTAGGCCCTCTATTGTTCTTTATGTATACAAACGAATTAGAAGACAATAAGAGCAAATCTCTTAGTTTTCTTGCAGATAATACTGTCGTTTATCGTCCAGTTGAGCGTCTCACAAACAAAACATCATGACTGCGGCGGGGTTTTTCCGCACCCTCTTCGAGAGTGGAATGTTGTTGTTGTTGTTGTTGTTGTTGTGGTCTACAGTCCTGAGACTGGTCTGATGCAGCTCTCCATGTTACTCTATCCTGTGCAAGCTTCTTCAACTCCCAGTACCTATTGCATCCTACATCCTTCTGAATCTGTTTAGAGTATTCATCTCTTGGTCTCCCTCTATGATTTTTACCCTCCACGCTGCCCTCCAATATTAAACTGATGATCCCTCGATCCGTTGATGCCTCAGAACATGTCCTACTAACCGGTCCCTTCTTTTTGTCAAGTTGTGCCACATACTCCTCTTCTCCCCAATTCTATTCAATACTTCATCATTAGTTATGTGATCTACCCATCTAATCTTCAGCATTCTTCTGTAGCACCACATTTCGAAAGCTTCTATTCTCTTCCTGTCCAAACTATTTGTCGTCCATGTTTCACTTCCATACATGGCTACACTCCATACAAATACTTTCGGAAACGACATTCTGACACCTAAATCTATACTCGATGTTAACAAATTTCTGTTCTTCAGAAATGCTTTCCTTGCCATTGCCAGTCTACATTTCATATCCTCTCTACTTCGACCATCATCAGTTATTTTGCTCTCCAAATAGCAAAACTCCTTTGCTACTTTAAGTGTCTCATTTCGTAATCTAATTCCCGCAACATCACCCGACTTAATTTGACTACATTCCAATATCCTAGTTTTGCTTTTGGTGATGTTCATCTTATATCCTCCTTTCAAGAAAGGAAGTACAGTGAGGCAAGTAGAGGAGGAATGGTAAAGGTAGATGGGTAGATTATGTAATGGGAGTCATCGAGGAGAAGTCAGTTTGGTACTGTGTGTGTGTGTGTGGGGGGGGGGGGGGGGGGAGGGGGGTGTTAGGGAGCGAAGGGGGGGGGACACAGTAAAGGGAAACCAGGGATTTGTTACAGTAGGCAGTTTTTAAGGGAATGTAGGTTGCAGTAGTTATGCAGGTATGAAAAAGCTTGGATATGACAGAGCAGCGTGGAGTGCTGCATCAGGCTTATCTTTCGACCGAAGACCACAACAACAAAGACGCGTGTTGAGCTGTTCCTTCTACCCACACTAACGCGGCCTTTTATAATTTTTTTTTAATAGTCATCGGTATTCTGACTGGTTTGATACTGCCAGCCACGAATTCCTCTCCCGTGCCAACCTCTTCATCTTGGAGTAGGAACCTACGTCCTCAATGGTTTGTTCGATGTATTCCTGTCTTCCTCTATAGTTTTTATCCTCTACATCTCCCTCTAGTACCATGGAAGCTATTCCCTGACGTCTTTAACAGATTTCCTACCACCCTGTCCCTTCTTCTTTCCATATATTCCTTTCCTCTTCATTTCTTCGGAGAACTTCTTCATTCCTTACGTTATCAGTCCACCTAATTTTCAGCATCATTCTGCAGCACCGTGTCTCAGATGGTTCGATTTTCTTCTGTTCCGGTTTCTCCACAGTCCTTGTTTGACTACCATACAATTCTCGAAAATTTCTTCTTCAAATTAAGGCCTATATTTGATACTAGTAGACTTCTCTTGGCTAGGAATGCCCTTTTTGCCAGTTCTATGCCTTTGATGTCCTCCTTGCTCTGTTCCTCTTTGGTTATTTTGCTGCGTAAGAAGAAGAATTCCTTAACGCGGTCTACTTCGTGATCATCAATTATATTAAATTTCTCGCTGTTCTCATTTCTGCTACTTCTCATCATTCTCGTTTTTCTTCGATTTAACTCACAATATTTTGTTCTCATTGAACCGTTCATTCCACTCAGGAGATAATGTCATGTTTCTTCATTTTCACTGCCGATAGCAATATCATCAGCGAATGTTATAACTGATATACTGTTACCTTGAATTTTAATTCCAGATGTCGCCGATAAACATGAACACGCCGCTTTACTGTAGAAAAGGGCAGGTCGTTCCAGTCTATACGGAGGGAGGAAAGTCCGATGCGGAGATCTATAGACTTATCTCACAGACGTCATCTCTGGTAGAATGTGGGAACTACATCGTGATCACGTATGATTGCTTTATTTGCAAACCGAAGAACCTGTATGTATGAATCAACATGGTATCCACAAGTACCGATCATGTAAAACCCAAAAATGGCTCTGAGCACTATGGGACTTAACATCTTAGGTCATCAGTCCCCTAGAATGTAGAACTACTTAAACCTAACTAACCTAAGGACATCACACCCATACATGCCCGAGGCAGGATTCGAACCTGCGACCGTAGCGGTCCCGCGGTTCCGGACTGCAGCGCCTAGAACCGCATGGCCACCGCGGCCGTGTAAAACCCAGATTGCTATTTTGTTCACGAGAATCTTGAGACAGTAAATACTGGAGGTCAGATTGATGCAGTGTTTGACACCCACACAGATGCACACCATCCCCAATTAAACAAATATGTATGTAACATTTAATATGTAATATCTCTAAGTATGGATGCGATTGAAGTGAAGACTTTCTAGCAAATGGGAGGGATTGTCAAGAAAAGATTTAGCGTCTTGCATAGCTCTACATCTACATGGATACTCTGTTCGAAGGAACAGACACAACATTTTATATATAATATTCAGGAGAGGACGGCCAATAGTACCAGGCTCGGACTCCTACGGGATTATTCTGAAGTACCGCGAGTAATGAGGATAAAGGACAAGGGGGACGCATTAGTAGTGGGTGGACAGGATGAGAATTTGAGTCTAACGTGAGGCGTATTAGGGTAGCGCGTGCAGCTGCAATGACAATTGTGTCGGCATGGTGCAGTGGTCAGCGCATCTGCTCGGTCCGACACAATTTCCATATTTCCCCATTGCTTTCAATCAATACCCGCTCGTAGCCAATGTCTTTGGCATCTTTGTGTCTTCCTACACCGGATATTAAAAGATTTCCCTTCATCGGGACCGAGCGAGGTGGCGCACAGGTTAGCACGCTGGACTAGCATTTGGGAGGACGACGATTCAAACCCGCGTCCGGTCGTTGTGATTTAGGTTTTCCACGCTTTCGCTAAATAGCTTCAGGCAAATGCCGGGATTGTTCCTTCGAAAGAACACGGCGGACTTCCTTCCCCGTCCGACGCTAATACGATGGAACCGATGACCTCGTTGTCTGGTCTTCTCCACCAAATCATGCAACCAACCCTGTTTCGGAAATACTTTTCTAGCTGTGGGACTACAGAGGCTGTTCCAGGTAAGGTAGTTACATTATCGGATGCCCGCCCGGCTGGTGTCGTGGGGTTTCCTACCGTGGGGCTTCCTACGAGCAGTGGCGCACTTAACCCCACGTGGCCAACGAAAGTTGGTAGGCGTGTTCCTACATCTGAAATATAACGTCTATTCAGATTTCGCCCCAGTCACATAAGAGCGGCGTTAGTGTCGCCACTATGAGAATGCAAATCAGGCTTGCCTTAAATACACGCAATAAGGGTTGTGAGCGTTAATTACCTTTTGATACTGGACGTGGTGGGTTGATGTTAGTCAAGTATGCGTTTAAGGCGACAAAGACGGCATTATCAGCCCCTTACTGCGTTTGAAAGACGTTGCGTAATAGGGCTACAAGACCCTGGATGTTCCGTCCGCGATATTGCGGACACACTTGACAGAATTGTAGCCACTGCACGTGATTGCTGGCAGCAGTAGCCATGGGAATGTACGGTCGCAAGAAGACCGTGTTCCGGACAGCCACGTGGCACTACTCGTACTAACAGGGAAGAGCATCGTGTTCGGCCAATGGCTCTGTCACATCGTACTGCATCTGTAGCAGCAATTTTAGCATCAGTTTGCGCCACAATGACAAACAAACTGTTACAAATGTGAATAAAATGTTCTCGGGTTTCCAACCGCGTCAATTGGTTAAAACTACACGAGCTTTCGGCCAAGCACTCCTTGGACATTGTCAAGTGTTATGACTGCCAGTCGGCTGTTGGTGCGCTAGCTGCCGGCTGTGACGTCACTGGTGCCCGTGACATTGCCATATATGGGCATGTTTTGAGTCGGCGTTCGATGTGCCCTCTTCAACCGCGCGATCGCTGCATCCCACACAGCGCTGAGCTGTAAGCCACCGTCTCTATTCAGGTTGTTTGTGGTAATATTTATTTTAATAGCTTCCTGTATTAAACTGTCCCAGAAACCGTTAGTGCGAGCCACGACAGAGGAATCGTCAAATTTTATGTGGTGACCATTTTCTAACGCATGCTCAGCTAACGCAGATTTCTCTGGATAGCGTAGGCGATAATACCTCTTGAAAGGTATTTGTTGGATTCCTTTCTTGTCAATTTCTTAAATCTGTTGTCATTTACGGCATAAATTCCTCTTCTAAATTTACTGTGGTGTTTCTGTCTATCTGGGAGGAGACTGAACAATGAAACGTGTTACTTTTACACATAAACAAGAACGATCTGTCACAATACTACACTTTAAAACACAGTTTATATGTAATTCATTTCACAGTCTCATACGGAACCTACATCCGCTTACTTTTATATACTGTATATGATAAGATACTGTCATCCTCCTTCCCTTCTGTGTGAGAGGATGAATGAGCAAATGTATTTCTAGTTGTATGCTTGAGGGTAGCAGACTAGCCTGTCTGCTAGAGAACAGTAGGACCAACGTCGGAACAGGTAGCTACGTTTTCTAAAAGCAGAGAGGTTTCTATTCTTAGTATGGTCCTGTCCGTCCCTTGTCATGTTGGTATAGAAAGCTGCCTCTCTGGCCACTTCCGTTTGTATTTGTGAGCCACCCTCAAGAAGGGACCACGGCAGTCTGTCCGTGGCGAGCATCTGAAGTGGTAAGTGGTAAGTAAATTGCAAGGCAGTGTAATTCGAGTGTGAAGTTTAGAATATCTTCCAGTAGTTTCTTTGTCACTACTTTGTGAGTAAAGTGGAACCACGTGTTGATCAGTAACTCTAACTATGATCATCAATCTTAAATGCGAATGTGCGTGATATTATAACGTCTCGTCTTGGCAATATTTTTCAATATAGCAACTTTTCTTTATGTTCAACCCACGTGGGGTGTACTTTGTGAGACCAGTACCACGTGCTTATACAATTGTTTGACCCATCAGGTTAATAGTAAGACGTTAGTAACCAGTTCGAGGTTTTTCTTTTCTAAATTGCGTTTCGATGTAATTTATTTTAATTATCAAAATTATTGTGGAGTTACACTCTTTGTGTAAACCAAGTTGACCACGTGAAGCATGTGGTGTAATCATCAAAGTAGCCCTCAGCTATTCTTTTCGGGAAGATTTCACAGAGAGTTTGTATGAATTTAGTATACCAGTGTGTGGTAATTACATGACGGACAGGATTGCGCTACGAACGTAACTTCTTTGGGTGAAAATTGAATCGGTTGGTAGTGGTTAATTTCCTCTTAGATATGTTGCAACGTTCTTCGTGTGTTATTTTATGAATGCAGTGTTGTATGTAGTCTCCCAATCTTGGCTCCCTATTTGATGTGTTCCGTAAGATTACAAACTCACATTTTCACAGTCCTAAATAAGGCACCAGCTTAGTTATGACTCAAGTTTAATATGCTGAAATTTCAATGATCAATGTTAAAATAAATTTCCAAATATAAACTGATTTTTTTCTTTTTATTTAAATTGGTAAGCTAGACTGGATACCTAGTGAAACAGTTGCTCAGTAATGCAAGGTTAACTTCCCCAGACAGCTCACAGCTTTAACCCGCTTTTATTGTCTATCAGCACCGCTTTCAGAATAAATTAATGCAACAACGTTACACTCTCATGTTCTTTCCTGCGTTGTTCCACAGTGCGCACTGTTTGTCCGATGTACTTCTGGCCACACTCACAAGGTATTTCGTAAACTCCAGGTGTTCTGAGACCTACAGTGGCTTTAACTGGTCTCAGTAATTGACGTATTTTCGTTGGAGGCCTGAAGATCGATTTGATCTTGTGTCTTTTCAACAGGCGGCTTATCTTGCCCTACACAGAGCCACAGAATGGCAGCAAAGCAAGTTCCTTTTCCTGCTCTTCGTCGCTGGTCTTCTTCTGACATTTCCCAGAAATCACTTCTTTCACTTGATGGGTGCTGTAGCCGTTATTCCTGAAAACCTTTCGTAGGTTGCTCAGTTCGTGGGGCAGGTTGTCGTCGTCTGATATTACTCTTGCACGATGCACCAATGTTTGCAATACTGTGCGCTTCTGTGCTGGATGATGATGGCTGGTAGCGTGCAGGTACAGGTCTGTGTGGGTGGGTTTTCTGTAGACGCTGTGGCCAAGGCACCCATTTCGTTTACGGTGGACAAGGACGTCGAGGAAGTTCAATGCATTATCTTTTTCCACCTCCATGGTGAACTGGATATTACTGTTGATGTCATTGAGGTGTTCCAAAAACTCGTCTAATTTGTCGCGTCCGTGTGGCCAAATGACGAACGTGTCGTCAACGTATCGAAAGAAACACTTAGGCTACAATGGCACAGTATCTATGGCAACATCCTCAAAATTCTCCATGAAGAGATTTGCAACAGCTGGAGCCAATGGGCTACCCATTGCTACGCCGTCTGTCTGATCGTAATACTGGCCGTTGTACACGAAGTAGGAGGACGTAAGAGTGTGCCTAAATAGCTCGACCACGTCACTTACAAAGTACTGGGAAATTAGATCCAGAGAATCTTTGATAGGCACATTCGAAAACAGCGCCACTACATCAAAACTGACCATAATATCGTCCTCACTAAGGCGTAGACGGTTGATACAAGGGCGCACCAACAGTGACAATGGCCAAGGAGTGCTTGGCCGAAAGCTCGTGTAGTTTTAACCAATTGACGCGGTTGGAAACCCGAGAACATTTTATTCAATGTTATCGCCACGAGACTCTGCATTCATATGTTACAAATGTGTTGACAGCTCCGAGCCAGAAGTCCTGTGGCGAAACCACTGTCATTCGCGACTTCAGTGGTGTCGGGGGAGAGCGTGTTTGAGGGCAGGGTGGAAGTCTGTTACCAGTTATGACCGTGTGTTGGTTAGAAGGAAGCCAGTTGAGGGCCTACAACCAACCTGTCTATGTAGTTGACACACTGGACCTACTCCTGGAGTTACAGTCAAAGATGCGAGTTCGTATGACAGCAGGAGCACTCTCGTATTTATCCAACAGGTCCTGACTGAAAGCTTGTACGTCAGTCTGGTGATTCGACCTCTTGATTTGTCATTCACGAACAGCGTTCCACGTTCCAGGATGACGTTCGCCCAAATACCACTCTTGTAACCCAACATGCTGTAAGGAGCGTCGACATATTGCCTTGGCCCGCTCGTACACCAGATCCGTCTCGAGTCGAGAACATACGGGACTACAACTCCAGAGTCAGAATGAGATTTTCACTCGGAGTGTGCGCTGATATGAAGCATCCTGGCAGATTAAAACTGTGTGTCGGACCGAAACTCGAACTCGGGACCTTTGCCTTTCGCGGGCAAGTGCTCTACCAGGAGAGCTTCTGTAAACTTTGGAAGGTAGGAGACGAGGTACTGGTAGAAATACAGCTGTGAGGACGGGACGTGAGTCTTGCTTGGGTAGCTAAGTTGGTAGAGCACTTCCCGCGAAAGGCAAAGGTCCCGAGTTTGAGTCTCGGTCCGGCACACAGTTTCAATCTGCCAGGAAGTTTCAACTTCAGAATCATCCACAGCCAGCACTGACCGCCCCTGTATTGACCGACGAAGTGCAACAGGCAGGAATCTCAATCCGACAAACTAACATCCCCAACCTGTACAACACAATGCATGCACGTGTGCATGCCTGCATTCAACATTCTGCCTCTTACTCCTGTTATTAATGTACCAGCATTTCACATTTGCAATGGCATATCTCGCGCTTACATTAACCTGTGATCTTGCAATGTTAATCTACTCTGTAGGAATCAGCATGAGTTTCGAAAAAGACGATCGTGTGAAACCCAGCTCGCGCTCTTCGTCCACGAGACTCAGAGGGCCATAGACACGGGTTCCCAGGTAGATGCCGTGTTCGATACAGTTCCCCACAGTCGTTTAATGAACGAAGTAAGAGCATATGGACTATCAGACCAATTGTGTGATTGTATTGAAGAGTTCCTAGATAACAGAACGCAGCACGTCATTCTCAATGGAGAGAAGTCTTCCGAAGTAAGAGTGATTTCAGGTGTGCCGCAGGGGAGTGTCGTAGGACCGTTGCTATTCACAATATACATAAATGACCATGTGGATGACATCGGAAGTTCACTGAGGCTTTCTGCGGATGATCCTGTGATGTATCAAGAGGTTGTAACAATGGAAAATTGTACTGAAGTGCAGGAGGATCTGCAACGAATTGACGCATGGTGCAGGGAATGGCAATTGAATCTCAATGTAGACAAGTGTAATATGCTGCGAATACATAGAAAGATAGATCCCTTATCACTTAGCTACAATATAGCGGGTCAGCAACTGGAAGCAGTTAATTCCATAAATTATCTGGGAGTACGAATTAGGAGTGATTTAAAATGGAATGATCATATAAAGTTGATCGTTGGTAAAGCAGATGCCAGACTGACATTCATTGGAAGAATCCTAAGGAAGTGCAATCCGAAAACAAAGGAAGTAGGTTACAGTAAGCTTGTTCGCCCACTGCTTGAATACTGCTCAGCAGTGTGGGATCCGTACCAGATAGGGTTGATAGAAGAGATGGAGAAGATCCAACGGAGAGCAGCGCGCTTCGTTACAGGATCATTTAGTAATCGCGAAAGCGTTACGGAGATGATAGATAAAACTTCAGTGGAAGACTCTGCAGGAGAGACGCTCAGTAGCTCGGTACGGGCTTTTGTTGAAGTTTCGAGAACATACCTTCACCGAGGAGTCAAGCAGTATATTGCTCCCTTCTACGTATACCTCGCGAAGAGACCATGAGGATAAAATCAGAGAGATTAGAGCCCACACAGAGGCATACCGGCAATTCTTCTTTCCACGAACAATACGAGACTGGAATAGAAGGGTGAACCGATGTACTCAAGGTAGCCTCCGCCACACACGGTCAGGTGGCTTGCGGAGTATGGATGTAGATGCAGATGTAGATCATTTACATATGTTAGATAGATAAATGTATTCCCCAAATTTCATTACTCTACAATAATAATTTTTGTTTTTTTTCGTCGGTGTATGATAAATCAGAATTCTGGTTAGCTTTCTTGCAGGATTCCTGACTGCTGTAACGGGTAATGTACGCGGGAACAATAATACGGACCAGCGACCGTAAATCTCCCGTCCGGGTTGAGAGTTGTTCTGAACGACAAAACGTGCGCCTGACGCACACCCTTTCCTTTTTAGAGTAGGCCCTCTGGCCCGGGTGCGAGTGTTATTGGCCATAATCCGCGACTCAGGCGCTGTCTGACACGGGGGCCCCCGCCAGTAGCTGCAGCTGTCGCGGCGAGATTCCGCGGGAATTGTGTAAACCGTGCTGCCCCTCTCGCCACCTGTTTCGTGTGACTAAAAGCTGGAAACCTGCGCCAGGGGTGGTTCGGGGGTCGACGCGAAAGGTGGCTGCCGGCGGCGGCGGCGTTTTGGGGTGAAACCGTGATTTTTTTGTTTACTTTGTTTAGCCGACGGGCGGCGGGCCGGATCGGGCGCTTTTTTTGTGGGGAAAGCACCCCAAAATGTGACGCGGAAGTCGGCGCGCCCGCCAAACACCTGCTCCGCCGTGTCGAACCTGCGCGAGCAACAGGCTGCCGGCCGAAGAAGCGCTGCGCTGCACTCAACTCGTAGGCGAGCAAAGCGGCCGGCTGCTTTTGTCATGCCGCTAATTCGTCCGCCATATGTGCGAAATTTTCACAGCGGAACGACGTAACACAGTCCCGCCTTTCAACTATCGTACTTTAATATTTTTGTGGGATCTGATATTTAAAAACCTCTCCCACACCGGCCTGATTTACCTTCACTGATCAGGATAGTAAAAAACGTGCGTATATTAAGGGAATTTTCGTTCCCAAAGCAGGCTTATCACATTCACACAGTTCAATACTGTTTTATCCTGATTAATTTGAGCTTAAATTCCATAAGGGAGTGAAGCAATTTCGAAGTCTCGGAACGACGAAAATTGTCAGTCGATCTCCTGAAAACATTTGTAATAATTATTAACTTTCGGTGATCACATGGGGAAGACCGGAGATCTGCTGGTAAGACCATGTTACCCCATTTATTGAAAGTAATAAACTGGATATCTTGAGCGTCAAGACGGCAGGTTCGTCCAGTGTAAATCAGACGTTCCCCACTGATCCCGTGCAACACAACGTAGTAAGCAGACACTGTCAATAATAACCAGTTAAATAATACGCGAACACACTTACTTTAGTTTGGTTCATGTATTAAATTCCTTCTCATACAGAATCTCAGGAAGATGGTGACTAGCTCAACAATACATACATATACATCTTCGTTCTTTCACGGCTAATCGGCAAGATCTGAATCTTTCTTTTCATAAGAGAAAACATAGATAGAAGAGAAGCTATTCCATGGAGTAAATGCACGCTACAAGGAATAATAGGGCTTGAAACTACTTTGCATTGATAATCATCGTATATTAAAGTTTAGGAATCGGTAAGATAAGAAATATTTCGAGATATGTACTGAGTTATATAATTTATAAAATTTCTGAAAATATCGCGGAGAGACCGCTGCAAGAGACAACAGTACGAACGTCAAAATTGTAGATACTGAGATAACCGATCGCGGATTAGAAACGCAACTACAGTCGATTAGTAGTAGAAACGCTTCACGACCAGTCCAGATATCTATAACATTCTACAAGGATTATGCGAAAGAACTTGTCCCCCTTTTAGCAGCAGTTTACCGTAGATCGCTGGAGCAATGGGGCGTACCCAGCGACAGGAAAAAAGCCCAAGTTTACCAGAAGGGCCGCAGGAAACGTGCACACATACGGCTGACGTCAATATGTTAGCCGGCCGGGGTGGCCGCGAGGTTTTAGGCGCTACAGTCTCGAAACCGCGCGACCGCTACGGTCGCAGGTTCGAATCCTGCCTCGGGCATGGATGTGTGTGACGTCCTTAGGTTAGTTAGGTTTAAGTAGTTCTAAGTTCTAGGGGACTGATGATGACCTGAGACGTTAAGTCCCATAGTGCTCAAAGCCATTTGAACCATTTTTTTCAATCTGTTACCGAGTAACATGGACGATAAATAGTTTAGACAAGAAGAGAATAGAAGCTTTCGAAATGTGGTGCTACAGAAGAATGCTGACGATTAGATGCATAGATCACATAACTAATGAGGAGGCATTTAATAGAATTGGGTAGAAGAGGAATTTGTAGCACAACTTGACAAGAAGAAGCGACCGGTTGGTAGGACATGTTCTGAGGCATCAAGGTATCACAAATTTAGCGTTGGAGGGTAGCGTGGAGGGTAAAAATCGTAGAGGGAGACCAAGAGATGAATACACTAAGCAGATTCAGAAGGATGTAGGTTGCAGTAGGTACTGGGAGATGAAGAAGCTTGCACAGGATAGAGTAGCATGGAGAGCTGCATCAAACCAGTCTCTGGACTGAAGACCGCAACAACAACAACAACAACAAACAACCGAGTAACGGAACATGTTTTATACATAAGACATGATGTTTTTAGAGAACCGAAATCTCGTCTATGAAAATGAACATGGAGTCCGCAAACAGAGATCCTGCGAAACTTAGCTCGATTTGTTCCTCCATGAGATCCACAGCGGTGTAGACAACGGCGCTCAGATTGATGCCGTGCTCCTTCACTTCATGAAGAGATTTGGCACAAAAAAAAGAAAAAATCTTACCAAGCAATGGACAAGATTTGTGACTGCATTCAAGATTTCCTCGCCGACAGAACTCAACACGTCCCTCTTAACGGAACAAGATCGACACTGCCACAAGGAAGAGTGGTAGGTCCATTAGGGTCTACAAGGTGTATAAATTATCTAGTAGAAAGTGTCGCGTGCTCTATAAGGCTGTTTGCAGATGATTCGGTTGTCACCGGCCGGAGTCGCCGTGAGGTTCTAGGCGCTGCAGTCTGAAACCGCGAGACCGCTACGGTCGTACGTTCGAATCCTGCCTCGGGTATGGATGTGTGTGATGTCCTTAGGTTAGTTAGGTTTGAGTAGTTCTAGGGGACTGATGATCTCAGTAGTTGAGTCCCATCGTGCTCAGAGCCATTTGATTTGGTTATCTATAACAAAGTAGTAGCGCCAGGAGACAGTATCGATTTGCACAATGACCTCCAAAAGACTGGGGAATGGTGCAGGTTCTGGTAGTTGACCCTGAACATAAATAAAACTTACTGCGCATACATAGGAAAACAAAACCACTACCGTACAACTACAATACTGATGAGAAATTGCTGGAAACAGTATCTACTGTAAAACATCTAGGAGAAACTATGGAGAGCGACCTTAAGTGGGTTGACCACATACAATAAACAGTAGTAAAAGCAGATGCCAGACTCAGATTCATAGGTAGAATCTTCACAAAATGTAGTACATCGACGCTTACAAGGCGCTTGATCGGCTGATTCTCGAGTATTGTTCATCAACATGGTACCCTCATCAGGTGGGACCGAGAGAAGACACACAGGGAATCTAACGAAGAGCGGCGCGAACGTTTAGCTCGCGAGAGGGCGCTACCGAGATGCTCAACGAACTCTATTGGCAGTCGTTACAAGAGAGGCGTTGTACATGATGAAGAGGTTTACTATTGTAATTTCGAGAGAGAACTTTTCAGGAAGAATCGGGCAACGTATTACTTCCTCCCAAATACATATCGTGTAATAACCACGATGA
Organism: Schistocerca nitens; assembly: GCF_023898315.1. Classification (NCBI taxonomy): domain Eukaryota; kingdom Metazoa; phylum Arthropoda; class Insecta; order Orthoptera; family Acrididae; genus Schistocerca; species Schistocerca nitens. The sequence continues at coordinate 140,791,052 of NC_064623.1, read as the reverse complement.
GGGAATTCGAGAAATTAGAGCTAATACGGAGGCTTACCGACAATCACTCTTCCCACACGTCATTCGCGAGTGGAACAGTGTACTAGGGGATCAGTTAAGGTATCAAAAGTACCCTCCGCCACACACCGTTAGGTGGCTTGCAGAGTATGATGTGGATGTCGTTGTTACTTAGTTCTGCAGTTTCGAGACCGCTTTGACGCAGCTCTGAAAGCTGGTATATGCCTCTAAGTCTCCGCATAATTGCATAGGAGCGGTGGTAGAAGGTACAAGGTACCCTCCGCCATCCACCTCATGGTGGCTTGCGGAGCATGTATGTAGTAGTAGGGGGAGCAGACTGCAGTGAGGACTGTCGCTCAATTGAGGCTAGGAAGAGAGGTGACCCGCCTGATCTCTGTGTTGTCTACCGCCAAAGTATACTGCAATCTACGTAATCTACATCTACATACGTACACCGTAAATCACCACACGGTGCGGGGAGTATCTTGTACTATTACCAGTCGTTCTCCTCCCTGCGCCACTCGAAAATGGAGAAAAACGAACTCAACTGTTTGTATTATTCCGTACGAGCACTATTTTCTCTTATCTTGTATTCGCGATCCTCGCGTGGAATGTACGTTGGTGGCTGTAAGATCGTTCTGCAGCGTGTGGTAAATGCTGCTTCTGCAGACTTTCTCAGTAGCGTTTCGCGAAAACAACGTACTCTTTCTGCCAGCGATCCCCACTTGACTTCACGCAGTGGTTTTCCATATGAAAAATGTCCTCCTTTTAAACCGACCCACTGGGGATCCAAAACAACCGTACAATACTGTTATGTACTAGGTCTGCTTTCTGGATGAGCAACACTTTCCTAGAATTCTCCCAATAAACCATAGTCGACCATTCGCCTTTCCTTCAACCGGCCATACGTGCTCGTTCCACTTGATACCGCTTTACAATTTTACTCCTAGGTATTTCATCGGAGTAGCTGTGACAAATAGCACATCACTAATACTGTATTAGAATTTTATACGATTCTTTTTTTCCTAAGCATCTGCAGTAACTTTCGCCCTTCCATATAGAGCAATTGGAACTTTCATCGCACCAAATAGAAATTCAAGTCTAGTCAGGACTTGGTTTCCCTCCACAATTTTTACCCTCACACTTTCTTCGATTAGCAAGCTAACGATGACTCAGAAGGTATCGTGTCAATCGATCCTACCTGTATGTTGTACCATTCATTGCTCTTCTTCTCAGTTTGATTCTGTACCGTCAGCTGGGGTTATTTTACATGACCCGGTTTACTTTACACACTTCGCACTAAGTTCTATCGAATGCCGGTTCTGGAAGTTCTTAGTTAAATTGGTCCTTAGATAAGACATACTGAACTTCAAATGGGTCAAATGGCTCTGAGCACTATGGGACTTAACATCTGAGGTCATCAGTCCCCTAGAACTTAGAACTACTTAAACCTAACTAACCTAAGGACATCACACACATCCATGCCCGAGGCAGGATTCGAACCTGCGACCGTAGCGGTCGCGTGGTTCCAGACTGAAGCGCCTAGAACCGCTCGGCCACACCGGCCGGCACTGAACGTCACTCGTAGGAAAATCATGATTGTAGTGTTCGTACATCATCCTGCTGGATGATGCAGCTGATTGGACGTGAGTATCTTTCTGTACTTAATGTTGTGTAGAAACTTTCATTGCTATGTCATAATCACGTCCTAGTTGTTATTCGTGCTTATATGAAATGTACTTCAGTAAGAAGTCAAGAGCGGGAACTATATGCGAAAGTGTTTTTTTGCAGAGCCATGTTCCTAGCAATCAACAAAAGCAGAAAAGAAGAAAACTAAGAACCCTATTGGACACATAGACAAAATGATAACGTGTTATGAGAGACAAGTTACGTTCGTGAGGATGACAGGTAACTCAGCATACCCACTTGTACGGCCTGATGTTGAAGATATCTCCGAAATCAATTATCAGAGCAATGTGGGCCTAGTTGATGAACCTAGGGTGTTACGAAGAGGGTGTCTGAAGTTTGAAGAACATCTACAGTCAGTTATGTTAATAACTAATCTTCACTGAAGTGAAATTACAATTTAAGGTGCCCCACGCTGCTACAGAAGTGCTATAAAAGTAAAGAGTGAGGAAGCAGAAATATTATTTCAGTTGAAATGGCTCTCCATATTCCATTTATTCTTGTAATGTCATGCAACCAGTAAAGCTACGAAAAATGTCGCGAGACTTCAGCTTCCCCTTGGACGGGATAACTTTACAAATAATATTTTTTTTTGCTTAAGACATGTCATAAACACGATTTGCTTTTATGTTGAGGTTATAATTGTCCTTCCCCCTCCCCCAATGAACCATGAACCTTGCCGTTGTGGGGAGGCTTGCGCGCCTCAGCGATACAGATAGCCGTAAAGTAGGTGCAACCACAACGAAGGGGTATTTGTTCAGAGGCCAGACAAACGTGTGGTTCCTGAAGAGGGGCAGCAGCCTTTTCAGTAGTTGCAGGGGCAACAAAAAAATGGCTCTGAGCACTATGGGACTTAACATCTGCGGTCATAAGTCCCCTAGCACTTAGAACTACTTAACCCTAACTAACCTAAGGACATCACACACAGCCATGCCCGAGGCAGGATTCGAACCTGCGACCGTAGCAGTCGCGCGATTCCGGACTGAGCGCCTAGAACCGATAGACCACCGCGGCCGGCGCAGGGGCACCAGTCTCGATGATTGACTGATCTGGCCTTGTAACACTAACCAAAACAGCCTTGCTTTGCTGGCACTGCGAACGGTTGAAAGCAAGGAGAAACTACAGCCGTAATTTTTCCCGAGGGCATGCAGCTTTACTGTATGGTTAATGATGATGGCGTCCTCTTGGGTAAAATATTCCGGAGGTAAAATAGTCCCCCATTCGGATCTCCCGGCGGGGACTACTCAAGAGGACGTCGTTAACAGGAGAAAGAAAACTGGCGTTCTACGGATCGGAGCGTGGAATAGATCCCTTAATCGGGCAGGTAGGTTAGAAAATTTAAAAAGGGAAATGGATAGGTTAAAGTTAGATATAGCAGGAATTAGTGAAGTTCGGTGGCAGGGGGAACAAGACTTTTGGTCAGGCGAATACAGGGTTATAAATACAAAGGCAAATAGGGGTAATGCAGGAGTAGGTTTAATAATGATTAAAAAAATAGCAACGCGGGTAAGCTACTACAAACAGCATAGTGAACGCATTATTGTGGCCAAGATAGACACGAAGCCCACGCCTACTACAGTAGTACAAGTTTATATGCCAACCAGCTCTGCAGATGACGAAGAAATTGAAGAAATGTATGACGAAATAAAAGAAATTATTCAGATAGTGAAGGGAGAAGAAAATTTAATAGTCATGGGTGACTGGAATTCAGTAGTAGAAAAAGGGAGAGAGGGAAACGTAGTAGGTGAATATGGATTGGGGGTAAGAAATGAAAGAACAAGCCGCCTGCTAGAATTTTACAAACTTAATCATAGCTAACACGTGGTTCAAGAACCATAAAAGAAGGTTGTATACATGGAAGAAGCCTGGAGATACAGACAGGTTTCAGATAGATTATATAATGGTAAGACAGACATTTACGAGCCAGGTTTTAAATTGTAAGACATTTCCAGGGGCAGATGTGGACTCTGATCACAATCTATTGGTTATGAACAGTAGATGAAAACTGAAGAAACTTCAAAGAGGTGGGAATTTAAGGCGATGGGACCTAGATAAACTGACTAAACCAGAGGTTGTACAGAGTTTCAGAGAGAGTATAAGGGAACAATTGACAGGAATGGGGTAAAGAAATACAGCAGAAGAAGAATAAGTAGCTTTGAGGGATGAAATAGTGAAGGCAGCAGAGGATCAAGTAGGTAAAAAGACGAGGGCCAGTAGAAATCCTTGGGTAACAGAAGAAATATTGAATTTAATTGATGAAAGGAGAAAATATAAAAATGCAGTAAATGAAGCAGGCAAAAAGGAATACAAACGTATCAAAAATGAGATCGACAGGAAGTTCAAAATGGCTAAACAGGGATGGCTAGAGGATAAATGTAAGGATGTAGAGTCTTATCTCAGTAGGGGTAAGATAGATACTGCCTACAGGAAAATTAAAGAGACCTTTGGAGAAAAGAGAACCACTTGTATGAATATTAAGAGCTCAGATGGAAACCCAGTTCTAAGCAAAGAAGGGAAAGTAGAAAGGTGGACGGAGTATATAGAGGGTCTATACCAGGGCGATGTACTTGAGGACAATATTATGGAAATGGAAGAGGATGTAGATGAAGATGAAATGGAAGATACGATACTGCGTGAAGAGTTTGACAGAGCACTGAAAGACCTGTGTCGAAACAAGGCTCCCGGAGTAGACAACATTCCATTGGAACTACTGACGACCTTGGGAGAGCCAGTCCTGACAAAACTCTACCATCTGGTGAGCAAGATGTATGAAACAGGCGAAATACCCTCAGACTTCAAGAAGAATATAATAATTCCAATCCCAAAGAAAGCAGGTGTTGACAGATGTGAGAATTATCGAACAATCAGTTTAATAAGTCACGGCTGCAAAATACTAACGCGAATTCTTTACAGACGAATGGAAAAACTAGTAGAAGCCGACCTAGGGGAAGAGCAGGTAGGATTTCATAGAAATATTGGAACACGTGAGGCAATACTGACCTTACGACTTATCTTAGAAGCTAGATTAAGGAAAGACAAACCTACGTTTCTAGCATTTGTTGACTTAGAGAAAGCTTTTGACAATGTTGACTGGAATACTCTCTTTCAAATTCTGAAGGTGGCAGGGGTAAAATATAGGGAGCGAAAGGCTATTTACAATTTGTATAGAAACCAAATAGCAGTTATAAGAGTTGAGGGGCATGAAAGGGAAGCAGTGGTTGGGAAGGGAGTGAGACAGGTTTGTTGCCTCTCCCCAATGTTATTCAATTTGTATATTGAGCAACCAGTAAAGGAAATTCGGAGTAGGTATTAAAATCCACGGTGAAGAAATAAAAACTTTGAGGTTCGCCGATGACATTGTAATTCTGTCAGAGAGAGCAAAGGACTTGGAAGAGCAGTTGAACGGAATGGACAGCGTCTTGAAAGGAGGATATAAGATGAACATCAACAAATGCAAAACGAGGATAATGGAATGTAGTCAAATTAAATCGGGTGATGCTGAGGGTATTGGATTAGGAGACACTTAAAGTAGTAAAGGAATTTTGCTATTTGGGAAGCAAAATAACTGATCATGTTCTAAGACGTGAGGATATAAAATGTAGACTGGCAATGGGAGGGAAAGCGTTTCTGAAGAAGATAAATTTGTTAACATCGACTATAGATTTAAGTGTCAGGAAGTCGTTTCTGAAAGTATTTGTATGGAGTGTAGCCATGTATGGAAGTGAAACATGGACGATAAATAGTTTAGACAAGAAGAGAATAGAAGCTTTCGAAATGTGGTGCTACAGAAGAATGTTGATGATTAGATGGGTAGATCACATAACTAATGAGGAGGTGTTGAACAGGATTGGGGAGAAGAGAAGTGTGCGGCACAACTTGACTAGAAGAAGGGATCGGTTGGTAGGACGTGTTCTGAGGCATCAAGGGATCATCAATTTAGTATTGGAGGGCAGCGTGGAGGGTAAAAATCGTAGAGGGAGACCAAGAGATGAATACACCAAGCAGATTCAGATGGATGTAGGTTGCAGTAGGTACTGGGAGATGAAGAAGCTTGCACAGGATAGAGTAGCATGGAGAGCTGCATCAAACCAGTCTCAGGACTGAAGACCACAACAACAACAACAATTGCCCTTAAGAAACTTGGTATTACACAAACCGGTCACATTTTACAAAATCAAACCCCGTGTGACGGAACATTATCATCAATTATTCGATCATCCCATCGGATCTTCACCATTCTTCGACATAACAACATTTGAAAACCTTCTGCGCTTCTCTTTGATGTACTGTTATTCGTCAGCGTTTTACTTCGGTAGAACACTACGCTCAAGACAAGTAGCTTAAGAAAGTACTTCGTAACATTTAAATTTATATTCCATGTTAACAAATTTCTTTTTTTCAGAAATGCTTTTTTTTTTGCTGTTGGCAGTCTCCACTTCACATCCTCCCTCTTCATCAGCTACTTCGTTGCCTAAATAGAAAAACTCATTTACTACTTTTAGTGTCTTATTTCCTAGTCCACTTCCCTGTGTATCAGTGATTCAATTCGACCGTATTCCAATATCATTGTTTCACTTTTCCTGATACTCCTCTTAGAAAGGCCTATGAGCAGACAGGCCGCGTCGCTTACGTCACGAAGGTAATCCTGAACTCGCTCGCTCGCTCAACTCAGCAGACAAAATGCGCTTTTCAACTTGTTAACTCGCTACTCGGTGTGTCCGTTCTAATGAGAATTGCGTCTTCTACTGGCATCTGCTATTATGAAATCTTACTCATTAACAGTACTACAATAAAATTTAAAATCAATTCTCGATATAAATGGTGTAGAGGGCCTGTTTCTAGCATTTACTTCTGCTTAACAGTCCTCGTGTCATACAAGATGTGGTGCCTTATGCAACAGATAATCATTTTTGCATGATTTTAATTTTATTATACCCCAATACAGTCGTAATAAATTATCATTAGCCTTGTGGGCTTCCTGGCATTGTAGGACTGCTGTTGTTGTGGTCTTCAGTCCTGAGACTGGTTTGATGCAGCTCTCCATGCTACTCTATCCTGTGCACGCTTCTTCATCTCCCAGTACCTACTGCAACCTACATCCTTCTGAATCTGCTTAGTGTATGCATCTCTTGGTCTCCCCCTACGATTTTTACCCTCCACGCTGCCCTCCAATACTAAATTGGTGATCCCTTGATGCCTCAGAACATGTCCTACCAACCGATCCCTTCCTCTGGTCAAGTTGTGCCACAAACTCCTCTTCTCCCCAATCCTATTCAGTACCTCCTCATTAGTTATGTGATCTACCCATCTAATCTTCAGCATTCTTCTGTAGCACCACATTTCGAAAGCTTCTATTCTCTTCATGTCCAAACTATTTATCGTCCATGTTTCACTTCCATACATGGCTACACTCCATACAAATACTTTCAGAAAAGACTTCCTGACACTTAAATCTATACTCGATGTTAACAAATTTCTCTTCTTCAGAAACGCTTTCCTTGCCATTGCCAGTCTACATTTTATATCCTCTCTACTTCGACCATCATCAGTTATTTTGCTCCCCAAATAGCAAAACTCCTTTACTACTTTAAGTGTCTCATTTCCTAATCTAATACCCTCAACATCACCCGACTTAATTCGACTACATTCCATTATCCTCGTTTTGCTTTTGTTGATGTTCATCTTATATCCTCCCTTCAAGACACCATCCATTCCATTCAACTGCTCTTCCAAGTCCTTTGCTGTCTCCGACAGATTTACAATGTCATCGGCGAACCTCAAAGTTTTTATTTCTTCTCCATGAATTTTAATACCTACTCCAAATTTTTCTTTTGTTTCCTTTACTGCTTGCTCAATATACAGATTGAATAACATCGGGGAGAGGCTACAACCCTGTCTTACTCCCTTCCCAACCACTGCTTCCCTTTCATGTCCCTCGACTCTTATAACTGCCATCTGGTTTCTGTACAAATTGTAAATAGCCTTTCGCTCCCTGTATTTTACCCCTGCCACCTTTAGAATTTGAAAGAGAGTATTCCAGTCAACATTGTCAAAAGCTTTCTCTAAGTCTACAAATGCTAGAAACGTAGGTTTGCCTTTCCTTAATCTTTCTTCTAAGATAAGTCGTAAGGTCAGTATTGCCTCACGTGTTCCAGTATTTCTACGGAATCCAAACTGATCTTCCCCTAGGTCGGCTTCTACTAGTTTTTCCATTCGTCTGTAAAGAATTCGTGTTAGTATTTTGCAGCTGTGGCTTATTAAACTGATTGTTCGATAATTCTCACATCTGTCAACACCTGCTTTCTTTGGGATTGGAATTATTATATTCTTCTTGAAGTCTGAGGGTATTTCGCCTGTTTCATACATCTTGCTCACCAGATGGTAGAGTTTTGTCAGGACTGGCTCTCCCAAGGTCGTCAGTAGTTCCAATGGAATGTTGTCTACTCCGGGAGCCTTGTTTCGACTCAGGTCTTTCAGTGCTCTGTCAAACTCTTCACGCAGTATCGTATCTCCCATTTCATCTTCATCTACATCCTCTTCCATTTCCATAATATAGTCCTCAAGTACATCGCCCTTGTATAGACCCTCTATATACTCCTTCCACCTTTCTGCTTTCCCTTCTTTGCTTAGAACTGGGTTTCCATCTGAGCTCTTGATGTTCATACAAGTGGTTCTCTTATCTCCAAAGGTCTCTTTAATTTTCCTGTACGCAGTATCTATCTTACCCCTAGTGAGATAAGCCTCTACATCCTTACATTTGTCCTCTAGCCATCCCTGCTTAGACATTTTGCACTTCCTGTCGATCTCATTTTTGAGACGTTTGTATTCCTTTTTGCCTGCTTCATTTACTGCATTTTTATATTTTCTCCATTGTAGGAGTAATAACAATAAAACTCCATAATAGTTGTTTCAAGTAGAAGATGCAATTCTCCTTTGTACATACACACCCAATTATGAGTTAACAGCTGTAGAAACGCAGTTTTTCTGATTCTGGAAACCTGGAGCAGCTGGCCACGCCACTGGAGTCGTCCCAGCTTCACATCCTTGTCCGTACCGTTCAGAACCTCACTGATTCTCTTTCTGCACGTCTCGCTGAAAAACGCAGTTACTCAGGCTTTTGACAACTGGTCACTTTAAGGTGACTGGACAGTGTATTTTTCCGTTAATCGAAGAAGAGGAAAAATTGCGAGGGTCGTTCAATACGTAAAGCCCCACATATTTTCCCTCACAATATATTTATTGTTAAGAGTAAGATTTTGGTGACAATATACATCAACATGTCTTGTCCATCTTCTATTTTTCTACGTAGTCGCGACCACTTCTATGGCTGTACAACAATGTTGTCGAAGAGCATGTATTCCCAGTTGGTAAAAGCTCTTGTCCTGTAGGTGTAGCCATGTTTTCACTGCATGACTGACACTCTCGTTATCTTCAAAGTGTGTTCCCCGTAGAGAATCTTTAAGCGGCCATAGAGATGGAAGTCCGAGGGTGCCATACTGTCTGGATTGTAGGGTGGATGAGGCAATGATGTCCAACCCAATTTAGCGATGTGTTCCCGGGTTCTCATACTTGGTGTGGATTACCGTGTTCGAGCAAGATTTCTGCTGGAGTCATGTCCGTTCCAACACGTCGGAAACGGTTCTTGAGTTTATTCAGAGTCCTCACATATGCCTCCCAATTGATGGTTGACCCTCTTGGCATCACATACACTAGAATCACGTCATCACAATCCTAGAAGACTGTCACCATGACTTTTCTGGCAGAGGAGTCTGTCTTGAATTTCTTGCTTTGTGGTGAATGAGGATGCTCCCTTTCCATGCACTGCCTCTCTGTTTCCCGAGGAAATTGATGCACCAGCTTTCGTCCGCTGCAACGATCCGTGTCAGAAATGCCTCTCCGTGGGTCTCAAAACGCACCAACAATTCAGATGAAATGGCCTTTGTTTGAATCTTGTGGTCCGCTGTGAGCATTCGCGGAACCTATCGTGAGCACCTCTTTGAATATCTACATCTACATCTACATCTACATCCATACTCCGCAAGCCACCTGACCGTGTGTGGCGGAGGGTACCTTGAGTACCTCTATTGGTTCTCCCTTCTATTCCAGTCTCGTATTGTTCGTGAAAAGAAGGATTGTCGGTATGCCTCTGTGTGGGCTCTAATCTCTCTGATTTTATCCTCATGGTCTCTTCGCGAGATATACGTAGGAGGGAGCAATATACTGCTTGACTCCTCGGTGAAGGTATGTTCTCGAAACTTCAACAATAGCCCGTACCGAGCTACTGAGCGTCTCTCCTGCAGAGTCTTCCACTGCAGTTAATCTATCATCTCCGTAACGCTGCTCTCCGTTGGATCTTCTCTATCTCTTCTATCAACCCTATCTGGTACGGATTGCATTTCATTGGGATTCTTCCAATGAATCTGAGTCTGGCGTCTGCTTTACCGACGATCAACTATATATGATAATTCCATTTTAAATGACTCCTAATGCGTACTCCCAGATAATTTATGGAATTAACTGATTCCAGTTGTTGACCTGCTATATTGTAGCTAAATGATAAGGGATCTTTCTATCTACGTTTTCGCAGCACATTACACTTGTCTAAATTGAGATTCAATTGCCATTCCATGCACCATGCGTCAATTCGCTGCAGATCCTCCTGCATTTCAGTACAATTTTCCATTGTTACAACCTCATCCGCTAAAAGCCTCAGTGAACTTCCGATGTCATCCACAAGGTCATTTATGTATATTTTGAATAGCAACGGTCCTACGACACTCCCCTGCGGCACACCTGAAATCACTCTTACTTCGGAAGACTTGCCTCCATTGAGAATGACATGCTGCGTTCTGTTAGCTAGTAACTCTTCGATCCAATCACACAATTGGTCTGATAGTCCATATGCTCTTACTTTGTTCATTAAACGACTGTGGGGAACTGTATCGAACGCCTTGCGGAAGCCAAGAAACACGGCATCTATCTGGGAACCCATGTCTATGGCCCTCTGAGTCTCGTGGACGAATAGCGCGAGCTGGGTTTTACACGATCGTCTTTTTCGAAACCCATGCTGATTCCTACAGAGTATATTTCTAGTCTCCAGAAAACCATTATACTCGAACATAATACGTGTTCCACAATTCTACAACTGATCGACGTTAGAAATATAGGTCTATAGTTCTGCACATCCGTTCGATGTCCCTTCTTGAAAACGGGGACGACCTGTGCCCTTTTCCAATCCTTTGGAACGCTACGCTCTTCTAGAGACCTACGGTACACAGCTGCAAGAAGGGGGAAAGTTCCTTTGCGTACTCTGTGTAAAATCGAACTGGTATCCCATCAGTTCCAGCGGCCTTTTCTCTTTTGAGCGATTTTAATTGTTTCTCTATCCCTCTGTCGTCTATTTCGATACCTACCATTTTGTCATCTGTGCGACAATCTAGAGAAGGAACTACAGTGCAGTCTTCCTCTGTGAAACAGCTTTGGAAAAAGACATTTAGTATTTCGGCCTTTAGTCTGTTATCCTCTGTTCCAGTACCATTTTGGTCACAGAGTGTCTGGATCTCTGAAGACTCAGATCCAATGCTGACCGGCAACTGTAGAACAAACTGTGGAGTTTCTTGATGCCATGATTTACCAACAGCCGTATGATTTGTAGAAGTTTATTTTACTTTATGAACTTCTATGTGCTACCAGTTTCGGCATTACATTGATGCCATCTTCAGGCCCCACTCGTCATAGTCGTAAAATCGCTATGCACGGAAGGAGCCATATAACTGGATCCGTGAATCAAACGTCCTGCAACAGCTCTTGGTGGCTAGGCGACACAGACTGAGTAGTCTGTGCAGGACGTATGATTCACGGATCCAGTTGTATGGCTCCTTCCATGCATAGCGATTTTACGATTATGACGAGTGGGGCCTGAAGATAGCATCAATGTAATGCCGAAACTGGTAGCACATAGAAGTTCATAAAGTAAAATAAACTTCTACAAATCATACGGCTGTTGGTAAATTATTGGAGCAAGAAGTTTAATGCCAGCTGTCGTCCCACGATCCATAATGGATCAACGAAGATTAAACTTTCGAGTTGTGATGCGCCTGTCAGCGCGAATAATGGCATCCGCACGATTCAGCAAGTCTGGAGCGGTGGCTGTGACAGGATGTCCCGAGTGTGGCAGATCATGGAGCTCTGTTTCTGCATTTCCTGAGGCAGTAACTTTCTTTACCCACCACCCAACTGTACTCCTATCAAATGCAGCATCGCCATACACTGCACACAAACGTTTGTGGGTGTTCACCACGGTTTATTTTTGTGCACACAAGTATCCAATAACAGCACACTGCTTGTAACGTGAGTCGTATATAGTCGCCATTTTCACACTGTACTACAGTTCTGCCATCTGCCTGAACGGTTCTAAACTTCACCAGCGCACGGAAGAAACATCAAATGTGAACCACCAACAAGGGCGTTTGTCTTATTTAAAAAAAAAAAAAATGTTGAGCATTACTTGTTGAACGAATGAGCTGTTGATCTTTCCTTCGTAAATCTACACTGTTCTTCCAAGAGATTTTGTTCAGTAATGAATGCGACCTAATGCTCCTCCACGACGTTTACCTACTCGAGGTTAAAAGTTGGTCACAACTTTTCTTTCTACCCCCCCCCCCCCCAATTCTATAAGTCCCTCCAGATCCTTGAGCGTCATGCACTCTGCCTCGCCTTCCGTATACGCCTCTCGTCCCCCACGCGGATCCTCTATGACCTCATTCCTTTCCCCCATCTGCTCCTATTCCTAGAATATATCCGCATACTCTACACCTGCCGCCGCCTTGATCCCCCTCACCCCCTGGTTGCTCCTCTCCTCTCCCATCCCCACCCCCTGCCACGTCTTCACTGTTGTGTCCCCCCTACCCTCCATCTCTACACCCTTCATCTCCTTTCCCAGGGTGGCTTCCATCAACTCCCCCTCCCGGATGATGCCCTCTCTCCCTCCATTTATCCCTCCTATCAACTCTGATCCTCACTCCCCCTCCTTTCCTCTGTCCTTTTCCCGGGCTCCCTCTCCTCCCCTTCCATCCTCTTTTTTCCCCACCTCCCCTCACTCTGCCCCCTTCTCTCCCCCGAGTCCTTTTGCATCTCCCTCCTCTGCCTCTTCTCATTCCCTCTCGCATCTGCCTTGCCCTTCTCCCCCCCCCTCCCTTATGAGTCCTCTCCCTCCTTAGTTCCCCCCCTTTCGTTTTTTCCTCTCCTCCCTCATTTTTCCCCCTCCTCCAGGCCACCCCCCCCCCCCATCTGCCTTTGGCTCGGGAGTGTCATCTTTGTGCCGCCATTTTCGTGCAGTGTTTTACAGTGAGTGTTCTGTGTTGTGTCTTTTGGGAAGTGTTGCGAACGGCCATCATATTGTCGCTGGGTGTGATTTTTTATCTCTTGCGAACAGAAACCAGACTGTCGCCATGTTTTTTAATTATGTGTCTACTATGTTACTTGCTGATTCCTGTATATTTTATTAACATTGCCAACCCCTTTGCTTTCTGTTTTAACTTTCCGCATTTTTTCCGCCATTTTACACTTTAAGTCACCGTTTTATCGCCTGTTTTTCTTGTTTCTTCTTCCGTTTTTAAAAAAGTCTGTAGGCTGTAGAGCAGCGTACTAAGCTGCTGGCAGCCCACCCCCTTTGGGGGGAATTGAAAATCAATAAAGGCAAAAAAATTTCTTTCTACAACCTTTCTTGAAAATGCCGTTACGGTGTCCATTATTCAATCATTCGACGAGAAATGTAGCAATAAAATTTCGTTGCGTAAGCAGAAACTCAATGGAGCACACACGACGAAGCACCGTGGAGGATGGGGTGTGACCTAGCGCCGCTACGATCGGGTCTGACATAACGGTTGTTGCGCAGTCGATGTTTACCGGCTCCGGCCGGAACGGCCGGGGAGTAAGAAACGAAATCCTCTCCGCAGAGATGGGGGGCCGGGCGGCGCGCCGCTATCGCAACATCCGCACCGGCAGCGCTTTACGTCACAGCGCCGCCGCTCCCTCTGTCACACACGAACCCGCGCAGTGCGTAGCAAATTAACTGCGCGAGCCCGGCCACACACGACGACCCTTCCCCCTCCCCGATGCCGCTCTTTCCCTTTTCTTCCCCGCTTTTCCACCAGTTATTTTCCGCGCAGTTTGAACGCGAAATTACCTTCCCGCTCGCCACGAAAAGTGCCTCGTCCATTTCGCCGTCACGGAGGATACGGCGGGGACAGGGATTTGGGAGCCAGCAGGCGGGAAGGACACGCCCACTAATCGGTGATTTTATTTTATGCCCGGCATGACTTTTCTCCGGTCGCTGCCTCATTCTGCCCGCGTGGCTTCCCGTAACTTTTTTTACTCCCCTTCCCTTCTCTTTCTTTCTTTCTTCCTTTCAGCCGCCGTTCTGCAGATAGCTGCTCGCTCGGCCCGTATAATATTCCTGCGGCGGCGTATGTGGTCCGTCATTTGATTATTCCAGTCAGACAAGGGAAGCAGCCGGGAGCGGCGGCAGGGCAGATATCCCCTCAAAGCCGCGCCGACCGCCAGGACATCCAGCCGCCCCCTCCCACCCCCTGTAAAAGCCAATATTCGCCTCCCCTTCAGGAAGCCGTCCCGCGCCGCTGCGGCAAGCAAGTCCGTCCTCGGGCGCTCGCCCTGGCCGCTGCGACTCCTGCTGCACCGCACAACGTCTGTTTACTCGCAGCGGGTTCTGGGCGCCAACCATTATTCCTTCTCGCATCTACGATAACGGAAGCAAAAAATCAGAAAAACCAAGAGGGAGTAGTGCCACGTAAGCGATAGGCGTGTTCCTGCATCCGAAAGATGATGTCTATTCAAATTTCGCGCCAGGCGCATAAGAGTTCCGCTACTAGGGCCACTATGAGGATGCAGATGAGATGTGATTTAAATACAGGCTGTAACGGTCGTGAAAGTTTGTTAACTTTGAGATTGGACGTGGTGCGTTGATGTTACTCAAGAATGCCTTTAAGACGACAATGACACCTCACTGACAAGGAGACGACACGACCGTGGGGTCGGGGATTTGTCCGCAATTTTGTGTGGTGAAAGAGGACCCCTAGCACCTCACGTGGTTAAAATATTAGGACGCACTACACGGAAAATCCAGGGAAAAATCGATCCAAAGTTTCTTAGGTGCCTTATGAGTATAAAATTTTAGTACACTGCCGAGTCGCCGTCTGGCCTCGGTGTTTAGGGCTCGGATTCTTACGCCAGAGGTCTCGTGTTCGATTCCTCCTCTGGCACTTTTTCCCCTTCTGTTTAATTTTCTTTGGTTATTCCACCAATTATTCAGAAACTTTCCCAAACCTACATTATCTTTAACACATTAGTTACATTACTGAATAAAAATTATTTTGTTTTTGTCCAACAACACAATTCATGGCGGTGGGTTTTCCATTTTTCATTGTAAAGTATATCAGAATAACAAAGTCGATTCCGAAACATTCAATTTTTATACATATAATAATTATAAACGAGAACCGCAGTGGTAATTATCGTAAAAAAAAACAAAGCAATAATTTTTGCGACGTCTTGCGCAACATATAAAAGCAGATTTTTTACAATCACAGGGCGTTTGCAATAAATCTGTACAAAAACATGCCCCATTAACATTTACGAAAATGTTACAAGTTACTGACAATTTTGAGGCAAACAAGGCATATTAAACTATGTCTCGGAATATTGGTGACGATAATTGATGGTGAATTATAGAGTGAATTTTTATACAATCTTCCCGGGAATTAAGTTCACGATTCTCCTGTAACAATGCGCTGCAATTTCGCAAGCAAAAGAAGAAAAAAAAAGTGCCGGAGGAGGAATCGAACCCGAGACCTCTGGCGTAAGGGTCCGATCGCTAACCATGTTTTTTTGTTTTTTTGTTTTTGTTGATCGTTGTGTTTGGTCGTTGCGGACGTCACATGATATCGGTTCAAGTTCGTTGTTCATCCTTTCACTCAGTTTTTTATCACAGAGGCCAACCAACTCTCTGAAAGAAGACGCTGAGCTACCGTGACGGCATCATGTAGGCCAGACGGCGGCACGACAGTGGACTAACATTTTATGCTCATTAGGCACCTAAGAAACTTTGGATCGATTTTTCTCGGGATTTTCCGAGTAGTGCGTCCTAATATTTTAACCACGTGAGGTGTTAGGGATTCTCTTTCACCACACAAAATTGCAGACAAATCCCCGACCCCACGGTCGTGCCGTCTCCTTGTGAGTTTGAACCAGGTCGCGTAATAGGACTACGAAAAACTGGATCTGCAATGTTGCAGAAAGGCTTGCCAGAAATGTGGCCACTGCACATGATTGCTGCCTGCGGTAATAGGAAGGTACGGTCACAAGAAAACCGGGCTCCGGACGGCCACGTGACACTACCGAGAGGGAAGATCGTCGTGTTCGCTGTATGGCAGTGGTGAGTCGTATGTCGTCTGCAGCAGCAATGTGAGCAGCAGTTCGCATCACAGTGATGCAAGGAACTGTCACAAATCGGTTATTTCAAGGGCAACTCCGATCCAGACGCCCTGTAGCGTGCATTCCACTGACCCCTAACCACTGCCATTTATGACGTAAGTGGTGTCAAGTGAGAGCTCACTGCTTGGCAGGGTGAAGGTCTGTTGTGTTTTCCATTGAAAGCAGGTTCTGCCTCGGTGCCTGTGATGGCCGTGTTTTGATTAGAGGGAGGCCAGCCGCGCGGGATAGCCGGGCAGTCTAGGGCGCCTTGTCACGGTTCGCGCGGCTGCCCCGTCGGAGGTTCGAGTCCTCCCTCGGGCATGGGTGTGTATTGTCGTTAGCGTAAGTTAGTTTACGTTAGATTAAGTAGTGTATAGGCTTAGGGACCGATGACCTCAGCAGTTTTGTCCCAGAGGAGCTTACCACAACGAGGACGCCAACTGAGTGCTTGCAACCGGCTTGTCTGGGCTTGTCTGAGTGCCAGACCAACACCGATTCAAAGGAAGGCCTCGGCGCTTGTTGGTGACGTCAAGTCAGCTAGGCACGGCGAACGCCAGGTCTGTTGCAGGCAGAAACGCCTGGGCGTGCTTATCACTATAAATCTCTTATTTTTGGACAAAATGTTTGGTATTGTTTTGGATTCTGCAATTTTATTTAGATGAAAGATTTTTTTACTATCGTAAAGCTACAAATGAAGATCACAGTTCTGTATTACTGAATCCTGTCGAAACAAACGTAGATCAATATGAGAAGATGCTTTGCCCCATTGCAAGCTTCGTAAATTTTACATTCAAGTAACTATATTTACTTGATCCATTTTGCCATCGAAACTTACCCCAACCCCCTTACAATGAACTCATTTCTTTTATTTATTTATTTATTTTAGTTTGACATCGTCACTGGAAATGTGAACTAATTTACATCTGTAAATATCCAACTGTTGCCAGTCATTAGATTACAGTCGTTTTCAACGAAAGGAATTCTAAACAGGAAACAAAATAGCTTCATACTTCGAAAATACTGCTGAGCATAAACTTTTTTAAACATGTACATTAGAAAAGATAAATATTCCCCTCTTGCAACTGAAAGGACAAACTTTATAAGATAAAAAAATTTAATTGAAAAACAAGTATCTCTCCTTTGCCTCTTCTTCTGTACCCTACTCCATCCAAAAACGTGTACAATCGCAAGATATTTCATTAACATTCAGCTGAGTTTTTCTTGAAAACAGGCTCTCAAGCGTTACGGAATAGGGTTTCGCAATATCAACGTCATCTGTCTTCCAACGATCGCCATTCAACTTTTGTTGCGCCTCCGTGAGAGTGGATCGAACTGATGCGATCCTTCACCAGCTACGTCCTCTGGCCTTCTTGATAAACACTGTAAAACCTGGAGCAGTACTCCAGGATAGGTCGCACTGAAATGAGTTGTACGTACAGTTGCGTTCTACCAAAACCACAGGTCAGTAATTTTGGTACAGTACGTAAATTACGTGGTAAATGGTGGGTGGCATTGGCAGGGAAAGAAACATAAATGAATTTGTGTGAGAGGAATTGTTTTTAATTTTTGTTTGTTCCTTTTGCGCATAATTAGAACCACAGATAGGTCAGTGTCAGTCCATTGTGTATTTCATATACTTACAAAATATAAATTGCATTCTATAAGAAAAAGATTAGATGCTCGCGTAGATTCTGCGCTTTCATAGAACCGAAACAATTACTGTTTATGTAAATGTAGTTTACAGACAGTTCTTAGTTTGTACTCAGTATACCATTCTTTTTTATGATCAAACGCAAGAGGTTCGTGTTATAACTGACATGTGCAAATTTTGTTTAGTTGTAAGGGCAACATGTTTTATATAAGCTCGACGAAGTAGTAAAGCGATGTTTATGTATGTTTGTTTCGGATTTTTTAAAAGTTATCTTTTTTGAGCATTGTATGATAATCTGTAATATTTTGCTTTTGTTTTCATTACAACATTTCTGTGTTTCACGTTACAAATCACTAGTTTTCGAATAAAACCTGATTTAAGCACTGACAATCTCAATTTTGCTGTGAAAACTATTTATTTTTAAGTAACAGACATGAGGTTAACTATGTAGAACAAAAATGTTCCGTAGACTACCAGGCCTTTTATGTATTGTCACTCAATTTTTAGACGCTTCACCGATTCTGTAACTATGTAGAACAAAAATGTTCCGTAGACTACCAGGCCTTTTATGTATTGTCACTCAATTTTTAGACGCTTCACCGATTCCCGTTTCCAGGGGAAACTAGTAAGACACTTATCGCTTACACAAACAACGAGATCGAAATGAGGTAACGCCTGACACATATGGAACACTCCTAGCTTACAGGTAACGCGTCTACTATCTTAATTGACCAAAGCTACTAGGAAAAATACTGTAGTCCACGCGTACTTATTACAGACCACGGCAGCCACGTCTTATTGAAGCTGGCTCTGCGAGGAGCATACTTTGAGAAGGACTGCAGCCGCCATTTTCAATTTGTTATGAGATAAAAAACGTTTTCATACAGAAATGTATGTGTAGTAAAGGGTTAAAACGCCTATTTTAATGAAAACGGTCATTGTGTGAAAAAATATTTTAAACTTCACCTATTTACCGTGCTTATAGACCAGAAACTCCGCTTAAAAACTCCGTTATTCGCGCGAATGACACTCGTCACCCACATGACTTTCCCGCTCTGTTTCGTGTGATTGGGCTGGACTGAGTTCGCGCCATTTTCAGTACCTTTCCGTTACTCTCCATCCTTAGATTCAACCATCATTGGCTTTCAGTTAGGCGACTCGCACTGTTTATCATAGCCTGGAGGACACTGGTCATCAGCGCGAGCACTGATGCTGCAGTATGAAACAAAGTAAGTGTGTGTTGCTTTATTCCGCACCTAGATTCGATACAACTTCTACGTGCGCGATTTTAGGTGTATCTAAACTGATTACAGTTGCTTCTATTTTTAACTAGAATACTTACCTACGTAAAGCAAACATTCTCTATACTTTTACTTTGTGGAAAAAATGTCAAACGTAAGAGAAAGACCTAGGACAGAGTTTAGCAGAGATACTGATGTGTGGCCATAATGATTTCATGAGGTGAGTGATGAAGATCCTGAAAGGGACATTGCTGACTCGGAGAACGAGGACTGTACATGAAAGTGGTCACGATTCAGGAACAGAACGAGAAGGGTCAGAAAATTATGAATTTGAATCACAGGAAGAAGTAATTCAAGAGGTCGTATTTCTTTGCGCGAAGGACGGAATAGCTGAACGGAGGAAAAATAAATATCTTACCAATGTAAGAACAAAATTTTGTAATATTAACCAGCATTTAGTTCGATCCAAAAATGAGGCTCGTATAACAAAGACAGATGTTGCAATATGTATTAATATTTACTTCAGTGAACTTCGTGCTAACTTTTCTACGCTAAGGGATGCTAAAAGAAACGGATATTATAGAGATCAGAGCTTTCATTGGTTTGTAATGTGTGTGTTGGTCTCTGAGACGTTCAAGAAAGAATTTGTCAAAGTTTTGGGATAAGCCAAAGGGCAACGGACTTGAATCGTACTACTTATGCACAAGTGGAAATCGACTCAGGTTGCACTTAACATATCTAGGTTTGATAGTATCCATGACTGGCGTTCCCAGAGGGAATGACGAGCCGGCTGCTATCCTGAGGTACTGGAGCTGTTTATGAGCAATTGTCTAAAGTATTTATCACCTAGTGCGTACCTCTCTGTATTTGTGTATTAAGTGTATTATACACTGAAGCGCTAAAGAAACTGTTATAGGTACGTGTATTCAACTACAGAGATATGCAAACGGGCAGAATACGGCGCTGCGCTCGACAACGGCTATATAAGACAAGTGTCTGGTGAATTTGTTAGATCGGTTGCTGCTGCTACAACGGCAGGTTATAAAGATTTAAGTGAGTCTGGACGTGGTATTACAGTCGGCGAACGAGCGATGGGGTACTGTATCTCCGAGGTAGCGATGAAGTGGCGATTTTCCCGCACGACCATTTCACGAGTATACCGTGAATATCAGGAATAGGGTAAAACATCAAATCTCCGACATCCCTGCGGCCGGAAAAAGATCCTGCAAGAATTGGTCCAACGACGACTGAAGAGAATCGTTCAACGTGACAGAAGTGCAACCCTTCCGCAAAATGCTGCAGATTTCAGTGCTGGGCCATGTCAGCGTGCAAACCATTCAACGAAATATCATCGATATGGGCTTTCGGAACCCAAGACCAACTCGTGTACCCTTCATGACAACACGACACAAATATTTACGCCTCGCCTGGGCCAGTCAACACCGACCTTGGACTGTTGATGACTGGAAACATGTTGCCTGGTCGAACAAGTCTCGGTTCAAATTGTATCGAGAGGATGGACGAGCACAGATATGGAGACAGCCTCATGAATCCATGGACCCTCCATGTCAGCAGGGGACTGTTCAATCCGGTGGAGGCCCTGCAATGGTGCAGGGCGTGTGCAGTTGGAGTTATATGGGACCCCAGGATAATAAAAGCTTGTTCCCAAGAAATAAGTGGGATTCTTAGCCACATATGTAATAGCTCTCTGAAGCAGGGTATTTTCCCAGATAGACTGAAGTATACCATTGTTATACCACTGCATAAAAAAGGGGATACGTCTGACGTCAACAACTACCGCCCAATCTCTCTTCTGACTGCCTTATCCAAAATTTTGAAAAAGTGATGGATTGTAGAGTAGCTTCACACGTTTGTAAAAATAAAGTTTTAACAAAATGTCATTTTGGTTTCCGGAAGCGTTTTTCAACGGAAAATGCTATATATACTTTCACTAATGAAATATTAAATGCTCTGAGTAACCGGAAGTCACCCGTTGGGATATTTTGTGATCTATCAAAGGCTTTTGATTGTGTAAATCATGAAATACTTCTAGATAAGCTCAAGTACTGTGGTATGAATGGGACAGTGCTCAAATGGTTTAAATCATACCTAACTGGAAGAGTGCAGAAAGTTGAAATAAACAGTTCACATTATATGCAAAAAACTGGTGATTTCTCAAACTGGGGAACAATCAAGAATGGGGTGCCGCAAGGTTCGGTCTTGGATCCTCTGCTGTTCTTAATATACAGGGTGAGTCACCTAGCGTTACCGCTGGATATATTTCGTAAACCACATCAAATATTGACGAACCGATTCCACAGACCGAACGTGAGGAGAGGGGCTAGTGTAATTGTTTAATACAAACCATACAAAAATGCACGGAAGTATGTTTTTTAACACAAACCTACGTTTTTTTAAATGGAACCACGTTAGTTTTGTTAACACATTTGAACATATATACAAATACGTAATTAGTGTTGTTTGTTGCATTGTAAAATGTTAATTACATCCGGAGATATTGTAACCTAAAGTTGACGCTTGAAACCTCCGACGTTCAGTTGCGTGTTGTAACAAACACGGGCCACGGTCGGCGAGCAGCACCTGCAGGGACATTGTAACCTCCCCACAAAAATATTCGAAATGACAATACTTATTAGAAATGGAGCCAAATGTAACCTTCCCGCAAAAACATTAATGACAAAGACAATTAAATAAAAATTGGCTATCTAACTCAAGTATAAGTTCTCCACACAAAATGTAAGATAATCCCATGATAATGAAACTACACTGATAATCAAAACTCAATTTAACCGAAATGTCGGTCTTTGGCCCTGTGCAAAAATCAGAATTAATTTCTTACCTTAGTATAACTGCATGTGAAATATCTGCTCTTATTCTGCGCCAGGAGGAGATGCATCGCAATAATTAAATTTTTTTTTTTTTTGAAGTTAACTGAATATTTTCTTTAAAGGAAATGGAAGGAATTCGAATCATTGTTTAGTTAAAAATTGCTTTGAAATCAGATTATTATTGGGGCGATTTGAAAATTAATTACAACGAATATAGATTAGATTATGTGATGAGCGCAAAGCTGCATGAATACTTATTTAATAAAATTATACCTCATCCTGAATCTCGACCATTGCTGTGCCGACGCCCGCCGACTGCTCTGGGCTACCACTACTCACAGACTCCTAGCACTACTGAGGACTGACTACTACAGACAGACTGCCTGCTCGCTACTGCGAGTCGAGCGCAACTGCTCTGGTCAGAGATTCTACAATGTCTCAGCATCGCTGCCGCACAACATACGTGTTTCATAACCCTCCACTGGGGGGGCAAAAATTTGGCAGCGATGGTGAGTCATTTGGACTTGCCATCGTAACAAATTTTTCCTTTAATTAATTAACATTTACAAAATATTTGGATGTAATACATGAATTAAATGTTGTGCGCATGCACCAATTACAAAACATTACAGACAAGACAAAATATAAGTATAAAACAAATCAGGAAAAATGTATATACAAATTATTTGACAGATAATAAAATGCACACACACTAAAAAATTCTTTAGCAGTTTCATAACAGGCAAAAAAAAATCATGTTGACAAGTGTCATGAGTGCACATGCACTGAAAATTTTTGAACATTTTCATAAGAAATAAACGCAAGTGTACAAAAAAATCATCAAATCACAAAAGTATATACAATATAAATGACAAGAGTGCACACATACTGCACTTCAGAACAAATCAAAAAATGTCTTTAGTATTTTCACAATAAATAAACATAATAGCAAAAAAATCGTGTCGACAGGTGACATAAGTGTACTCGCACTGGAGTTCAACAAATCGAGAAAAAATGTATAGGCCATGAACATACATGGTGTTAGTTAAAATTGATTTTCACTATTAGGATAGGAAAGGAAAGGATTGCATCATGGTTGTAGCACTTTAGTTTGCACATAGCTGCACTGAAAGTCCATATCTTTCCACAGAATCACAACTAAGTGATACAATCTGCAGTTCCGTTCCCAGAAGTATTTATCAGCGTATCAAGACAGTGAAACGTCGTAGTATTATTCCATGCTATCATTTGGCAGTACATCAGGTATACCAAACAGTGGGACCATAATAACGTCTTCTTCGCTTACGGTGGTGGACAGCATGTCGTGTCAACACCACGCTCTTAAGAGGCACACCAACGTAGAATTAGTGCAAAACCAAATATAGTGCTCCATGATTAGGAGGATGTATAGGACAAATGGATATTACAGTAATTCAGGTTAGTTAGCTCAGAAGTTGAAGGACATTAACTAACACACAAGCCTTAATAGGTGATTACATAAGTAGTATGCAGCATACATAGCTCAGTTATTGAACATTTCTGTACCATGAATGTAATATTACAGAAAAATGTTCATTAATTAATTTACAGACAAGAGTGGCAATCAATGGCCATCAAGTATTGAGTATTACAAAACATTTTTCTTCATTCAAATGACATATTTACAAGTAATTATTGGCACTCAGTGGCTAGCAATTATTGATTAGTACAAAACATTTATCATCATTCAGTATTATCGTGAGAAGTCATCATTGAAAAATAGGAGCTCATTAATGGCATAATTACTAACAAAACATTTAGTTACATTATTGGCACTCAGTGGCCTAGCAACTTTTATCATCATTCAATATTAATAGGAGAAGTCATCATTGAAAACAGTAGTTAATTAATGGCATAATTACTAACAAAACATTTAGTTACATTAATTATTGGCACTCAGTGGCCTATTATTAAAAACATGAAGTCAGAATTGAATACAGTAGCTAATTAATGACAATTAATACATAATTCATTAAGTGACACTAATTATTGGCACTCAGTGGCCATCAATTATCGAATTAACAAGTAATTATTAAAAATCAGTTAATTACAATCATACCATTAAGAATCATGGGCATAATAAGTAGTCTCATTACAATAAGAAGTCATTATTCAAGTGACATACTATTCAGAGCTAATTAGTATTATGCAGAATTATCATAAACTAGTGACATTATATGGGACTGGTAATACATTTTGTTTTTTGTGCTAGCAATGCATTGCTTGCGTAATTATAAGGGAAAACAAGAAAAAAAAAAGAGAAAAAATTGCTTCTAGGTTGTTCCTATAAATGAAAAATGTGTAACGTCATTCGTCATGAGTCAGCTGTAGCAAGGTTGTGACACAAGGTATTATATGTGATCACGTTTGTAAATTATATACAAATGGGTAAAAAAAATAAATTGCAAGTACTAGAACAGGTATAATAAGTAACAAGTTCAGTAAGTATCATGAAAAGCTTCTCCTGGAAAAAATACAAAATGGATTATTGAGCTGAAAGAAGAAACGCAGACTATGCTGAAAAGTAGTGAACTTCGAATTAACAGGTAGTGAAATGTGTATAAAAAATATGTGTTCCATGGCTGTCCTTTCCAAAACCTTCAGTCATCCTACTACGCAATATAACACCTGCTGTCAAAGTAAACTGCAACAAATACTTAAATAACTACATAGCATAAATACATAACTTTAACATTATCCTCATCTGTAAAGAAAAACTTCATTATTCATATCATCATAACTCCATCATTATCATCACCTGTACACAAAAACTTCATTATTCATAGTACCATATTCTTCATCATTATTCTTCGTCAGCATTAATTATCATCTGCAAAAATCACTTCATTATTCATCACACAACTATTCCTTATCCCTAGCATATTTCATCACTTAAAACTAAAATGTGTAGTTCTGTCTGACAGCTTGCATCAATCGCCTTGTATTCTGAAAGAAAAAATTAGTTAAGACTGCTATTCTGCGATGTGTATAATATATTCTGGTTA
Organism: Schistocerca nitens; assembly: GCF_023898315.1. Classification (NCBI taxonomy): domain Eukaryota; kingdom Metazoa; phylum Arthropoda; class Insecta; order Orthoptera; family Acrididae; genus Schistocerca; species Schistocerca nitens. The sequence goes on along the minus strand of NC_064623.1, from coordinate 140,766,094 downwards.
ATGCTTGTTAATTCTGATCCATTTACTCGTCCTCATTAGCTTATTGCATCTTCTTTCGTTTATTCCGTAGGTGAAATTCCCACTTCTGTTTAATTCATTTCCTTTACGCATCATTTATTTCTGAAATTGATGAACAAAGATTAATGTCTTGCATTTAAATCATATACCCATTAAATAATGACTGGTTAATGGTGACACAATTAAGCATACAGCATAACATGACAGAAAAACGTAATATGTCAAAAGCATAGACAGTGTTCAAAGGCAAAAAATGTACAGAGAATATCACAATGCAGCAGCAAAAAAAAAAAGAAAATGTAAAACAGTCACGATGTTGAGATATCATAGGGCAAAATGTCAAAGTCAAATGGTGTGTGTTATACCTTAACTAGTTCACAGTGCATACAAACAAAACATGAAAAACAATCATACATACAAAAAAAAAAAAATGAAAAAATGTGCACGGTCTGATGTGTAACGACAAGAAAAGCGACCTGCTAACCTTACCTTGCCGGGCACTTGCCAAGAAAAAATACGATAATCATCAGTAATTAGTAATGTGAATATAATTGCATAAGTGGTCATAAAATGTGTAAACGGCCTCATAGCATGTTACATCGTAAAGTGGTTTCATTCGATAAAGGGTTTAATGTTTGACACATGACGGTTCCCCTTACTTTTCCTGGTTCTCAAAGTTTCGACTTGTACAACATTAGGGTGAGGAATGCTGCGAATCCGATATGGACCTGCGTATAGAAGTTCAAATTTACTGCACTTACCTTTTAATTTACTGGATAAATAGTGTGTACGTACTAGTATCTTCTGTCCAATGTGAAAGTCTCGACGTCTACAAACCTGTTTTTGCTGTCTTCTCCGGCGCTCTGCGGCACGTTTGATGTTGTTCAGCGCAATGTCAATTATTTCGTGGTGTCGTAATCGACGAGATGTAGGAAAATTTACTAACTCTTTGATTTTGTTTGGTGGTTCAACGTTTTTCAGTATAACAGACGGAGATAGCATAGTGGATTCATTTGGAATGGAATTAATTACATCTTGGAATGAGTGTATGTGTGTGTCCCAATTAACATGTCTTTTGTGGCAGTATATTCTACACAGTTTACCAATTTCTTTCATTATTCGTTCACAAGGGTTCGAAGAAGCGTGGTACTTGGATATATAAATCGGAGAAATGTTTCTAGCTCGTAACATGCGTGTCCATATAGCAGAACGAAATTGTGATCCATTGTCAGAAATTACTTTCATCACATGCCCTACATGAAATAAGAAATGCTTTACAAATGCTTTCGAAACAGTTTTGGCAGTAGCTTTACGTAACGGAGTGAAAGTAACAAATTTTGAAGTGAGTTCAACAGCGACAAAGATGTAGCAAAAACCTCTGTTAGTTCTCGGAATTGGACCAAAAATGTCTACTGCGGCCATATGTCTTAATTTAACAGGTATAATGGGATATAATGGAGGAATGTGTGAAGTGGTGTCTGACTTAGCTTTCTGGCAAATTTTACATGACGCTAAAACTCGTCGTATACGTTTTTCCATATTCGTAAAATAACAGTTCTGTCTCAGTATAAGAAAACATTTTCTGGCTCCGTAATGTGCGTAACTTAAATGAGTATACCAGATTAATTTGTTAACAAGTTCGTCAGGAATGCATAATAACCAATTGTTGCTGTCTGGATGAGAACGGCGAAACAGAATGTCATTGCGTACAGTGTAGTGGTTTCTAATCGTAACATTATTCTTATCTTGCCAAAGGTGTTTAATTTCTTTCCACACATTGTCTTTGCTTTGCTCTCGTGCTATGTCCTGTAATGACGATGAAATAAAATTTTCAAATGCAACTTGTTGAATGTACATAACGCTGAAATTTGCTTTGCAGAAGTTGGTTGCTACGTCTTGCTGATTGTTGCTGAGAGAACGGGATAATGCGTCTGCTATTACATTTTGTGTGCCGGGGATGTGAACAATCGTAAAATTAAATTCCTGTAAATACAGTTTCCATCTACTTAATCTGTCGTGAGTAAATTTAGCCGAAAGTAAGAATTGTATAGCTCTGTGATCTGTGTAAACGGTGGTATGTCTGCCATAAAGAAAGTGTCTAAATCTCGTAAAAGCCCAAACAACACATAATGTTTCCAATTCTGTGACGGAATAATTTCGTTCAGCAGGTGAGAGAATGCGACTTGCAAATGCGATGTTTTTAATTACTGTAGAACCATCTTCTTCAATTTCCTGAAAAATATGTACACCTAAAGCTGTGTTGGAACTGTCGGTGGCAATAGAAAAATTTCTAGTAAGGTCTGGGTGCGATAAAAGTGGAGCATTCAACAAAGCATGTTTCAGGTTCACGAATTCAGAATGTGCTTGCTTATCCCATGACCAAATAGTATTTTTACCTGTTAATTGGCATAATCTAGGTGTGTCTAAAGCAGAGTGATGAATAAATTTGCGAAAAAAGTTAATTAAGCCCAAAAAACTGCGTAATTGTTTCTTCGTCGTAGGAACAGTAATGTCACGTAGAGCTTGAAGTTTTTCCGGATCAGGCGCAATGCCTTCTGCTGAAATTACGTGTCCAAGAAATTTTATAGAAGTTTTGCCAAAATGCGATTTACTGAGGTTAACTGTAAGTCCTTGTGCATGAAAAGTTTGCAATAGTCGTTCTAAAATCAGATTATGTTCAGACCAGTTAGCTTCTGCAATAAGAATGTCGTCTACGTACGTCGTAATTCTGTCTTTAAGTTCTGTCGGAAGTATTGTGTTCAAACCGCGAATAAAAGCTGCAGAAGAAATAGTTAAGCCGAACGGTAATTTGCAAAATTGATAACAGTCACCAAAACAGAGAAAAGCTGTATATTTTCTGCAATTTGGATGAAGTTGAATTTGCCAAAATCCCGATTTCAAATCTAATGTGGAATAAATAGCTGTACCGTGAAATTTCTGTAAAAGTTCCTCTAATGTCTGTGGTCGATCTGTTTCATTAATAATAATGTCATTAATGTGGCGTGAATCAAGTACAAGGCGAAGTGAGCCATCTTTTTTCTTAACAATATGTAGCGGGTTTATGTACGGACTTACTGCTGGTTCTATAATTCCTTGGTCAAGCATATCCTGCAATTCTTTTTTAACTTGTTCTCTGTGGATATATGGAATGGGATAATGCTTTGCTTTAAATGTATCGTGCTGTTTGACTTGAAATTCGTACATAAAGCCGGACATAGTACCAGGAATGTTGTCGAAAACTGGAGCTTGCTGTAAAAGAATTTTGTGTAATTGCGTTCGTTCGTCGTCTGTATTTGCACTGCTTTGTTCAACTTTATCGGAAATCATCTGCATTACGTCGTAGTCAGTTTCGTCTGGAGTGTTATAGTTATGTACGTACGTGTCTGTGAACAATGCGGAATTACAGTCTATGTTACGTGTTGCGGAAATGACCTCTGTGCGGTTAATTGTTTGTTCTTCCGCAGATAAGGAATGCTGAAATTCTAAAGCCAATTGCACATTTTCGTCCTTCAACATTAAATAAGAATTTTGAAAATCGACCACTGCGTCGTGTTGTACGAGAAAATTAGTGCCTAAAATTACGTCTGTTGTCAATAAAGGAACAATCCAAAAATTTGAGTGAAAAGTATGACCTCCAATACAAAATGATAAATGCGTCTGTAATTTAACGTCTACTCCTTTACTCGATACTGCTCCTTTCACTTTCGTTTTGCCTAAAGGTAATGTGGGATAAATATTCTCTTTGTTGCACTCGTTGAAAGTTTCCTCATTAATGACTGACATAGGTGATCCGGAATCAACTACTGCTGAAAATTTCGATGAACCTATTTTAATTTCGATGACAGGATGTGAAATAGTTTTCTGAACAACTGGTTTTTCCTGTAAAAGAGTGTCTCGGATGTCGTCGAAAGTAATAACATTTTCATGAACAACATTTTGCGTGTCAAAAGTAGTGCTTGTGTTATTGGAAGATGCGTCCTGTACTGTATCTAGTCAGATTCTATCTGACGTATTATTATTATCAGGAGGATGTTGTGGCATTTCTACAATTTGAACAGTTCTATTACTTCTTCCAGACGTGTTACGCTCTGGATGGTACCTACTATCGGGTTCATTCACAAGAATATGTTGTTGCTGATCATTTTGCTGCTGGTAGGACCGACTGTTATTAAACGTACGCTGATAATTGTGCTCATCATTTTTACGTCTGTCGTGATACTCATTTCTATACGGTGCATTACGATAGGAATTGAAATACTGTCTTCTCTGTACGTAGTTATTTTCTTGCTCCCGTACGTTACTATTTGTTGGACCAGGGACTATACATGCACGCGGTGATACATTAAAGCCTGGTTGACCTTGTGCATTCCATTGTTGGCTAGGTACGCTAACCGGCTGGTTTTGTTGCTGTTGTGAAAAACCTCTGTTGTTACCAAAATATGGCTCCTGTTGCTGAAAATTCTGACGATATTGATAATTAGAATCTTGTCTGTTATTAAAGTTTTGGTGGTTGTCGGTCCTAAAGCGCCTGTTACCTCTCCTATTGTAATTACGTGTCTGATCATAGTTACTGTAAGTTTGCTGACCTTGGTTGTTATATGAAAAGTTTTTGTTTACAAAGGAGTAATCAGATTGTTGTACTTCCAAGAGCTGTAACAGATCTCTGAATGCCGAAATATTTTCTTTTTGTTGACCGGTTAGAAGTGAAACTCTTAATGATCGTGGCAATTTAGAAATGCATAATTGTATAAGTGCAGATTCACTGTAAGGTTCATTTAAATACTGATTTTGTTGCACCATGTGTTCAAAAAATTGCGTAACACTGGGAAAATTTGTGTTCTCATAATTTGGCAAACTAATTAGCTGATCTTTAATTCCGCGCTGTGTCGTCTTCGACCAGTACGCTGACAGAAAAGCATTCTGAAATTCCTCTACTGAATAACATTGTCTCGCGATGGGCCTCATACGAGTTGCCGGTTCGCCTTCCAAAAAGCTGCAAATAAATTCCAGTTTGTGCGTAACGGGCCAAGTCGGTGGAAAAGCAAAGCTAAACTGTTGTATCCAATCTAGTGGGTGAATCTGTGTTCTGTCGTTTTTAAACACTTTAAACTTTCTCACTGACAGAAAATGTTTGTAATCGAAATTATCGTCTCTGTGTGATGGAACAGGTTCAGGATTGTAAGAGAATCTGTTGAACTGTGGTTGTTCGGAATCTAAGTCCCGTACTCTCTGTTGATTACTCAAATTATACGCGTTGCGCGAGTCTGGCAAATGTTCGAAAAGTGGCGTCTGCTGTGATGTGTTATTAACTGAAGTGTTTTTCATCTCTGTTACTTCTTGTTGTAAACTTGACAACTTTCTACGCAACGTGTTATTAGACGAATCGATCTCATTAATTGTCTGCTGTAAATTTTGAAATTCCGGTGTTTGATTAAATGAAACCGGTGAAGTATCGTCTGATTTGCTGTCATTGTTACTTTCAATAGCCTCAATACGACTGGCCAATTCATCATATTTTTCAGTCAGTATTTTTGCCTGATCATCGGTTTTAGAATCGGTGGCATTAATCTGTTTTTCCAACTTGCGTGTAGTTTCGTTCAGTTTTCTAACGTCAGCTTTGACAACATCGGGATCCTGTGTTAGTTCTAATTGTTCGAGTCTGTCGGTCACTGTTTGAAAATCGGTTGTGAATGTGTCTGTTTTCGACTTAAGATCCGAAATTTCGTCACGTAATTCTGTGTTCGACTGTTTGATGGAATTAATTTCGTCGGACACTGTGGCAATATTGTTGTCTACATATGTTTTCGCCTTCGCAAACATTTTACGTTTGTCTTCCTGTCTCTGAGCAGTGATTGTTTCCATTACTTGACGTTTTACTTTATTTTGATCATCAATAAATTTGCGGAAACGCGTATCACTGTTTTCTATATGAAGACTGAGACGTTCGTTAATTTGAGTGTTCTGTTGTTCGAATTTTGCGTCAATCTTTTCATCCACTGTGCGCGAAAGTTCTGCTGTCATTGCTTTAAACTCGTCGCGTAATTGTGTAGCCTTTTCAGAGCATTGTTTAGCGACTCCGCTAATTTCGTCTCTGAGTGTTTCTGTTGCAGCTGTTTGCAATTCCCTTAATTCCTGAGCAACAGCCTCAATTTCTTCGCGTAACTGTTCCTTAGTGTCATGACACTGCGCGGCAACGGCTTTAATTTGTTCACTAAGCTGTCTCGAATTGTTGTCTAATTTTTCATTTAACTGTTTGTTCTGTTCATTAAGTTGTCTGAAATCTTCTCTCTGTTGTCTGGCCTGTTCACTAAGCTGTTTGAAATTTTCATTAAATTGTTTATTATCTTCACTCTGTTGTCTGACCTGTTCACTAAGTTGTTTGAGATTTTCGTCATTGTTGTCTAATTTTTCATTAAACTGTTTGGAAGTGCTGTCAAGCTTTTCACTAAGTTGTTTATTCATTTGCAGCAAAAATGCCATAATTGGATTCGACATAAAATCATCATTTCTGTTCCCTGTGCTAATTAATGCTGGATCTGGAATTGTCTCATTTTCCGTAACCATTTGGTTATTCTGAGATACACAAAAAGGTTTCTCAGTCGCATGTACACTGTCAGACATTATTTCGGAATTAAATAAATCCGTCGTACTTTGTGTATCTTGCTCATTTTCATTAGAGAAATTTGTCTGTACGTTATTTGAATTTTCCAAACCGGGTGTGTTAAGCTGGGCAGCGCTCATTACAATAGAGCCCCCCGCGTCATCAATTGTCGTCAAATTAACAGTGGAGACAATTGAGTTCGCTTGTTCATCATTAAGGCAAAAGTCATCATTAGTGGTTGGAACGCACTGACTGTTAGTGAACACAGCATTGTCATCATTACACTGCGTGTCACTAGTACTATTGGTCACGTCGGTAATTTCGTTCATAATGCCTCGCGATACACTATTCACTGTCTTTCGCGGCATTTTCACAATAGACACAAATATTCACAAAAGAAATAAGCACAATGCAAAAGCAACACACAAATACAACAGAGCAACGAATTGCCGTTGACCTGTAAAAAGAAAGTCACAAGAGTAGTAAAAGCGTTGCGCCAAATCCTAATTATATCTAAGAAATAAGAGCAGATATCTGACTGTTTTTCAAAAGATTCTCTACGAAATACGATCCTGGACCGGGTGTCGCCAAGTGTAACCTCCCCACAAAAATATTCGAAATGACAATACTTATTAGAAATGGAGCCAAATGTAACCTTCCCGCAAAAACATTAATGACAAAGACAATTAAATAAAAATTAGCTATCTAACTCAAGTATAAGTTCTCCACACAAAATGTAAGATAATCCCATGATAATGAAACTACACTGATAATCAAAACTCAATTTAACCGAAATGTCGGTCTTTGGCCCTGTGCAAAAATCAGAATTAATTTCTTACCTTAGTATAACTGCATGTGAAATATCTGCTCTTATTCTGCGCCAGGAGGAGATGCATCGCAATAATTAAATTTTTTTTTTTTTTTGAAGTTAACTGAATATTTTCTTTAAAGGAAATGGAAGGAATTCGAATCATTGTTTAGTTAAAAATTGCTTTGAAATCAGATTATTATTGGGGCGATTTGAAAATTAATTACAACGAATATAGATTAGATTATGTGATGAGCGCAAAGCTGCATGAATACTTATTTAATAAAATTATACCTCATCCTGAATCTCGACCATTGCTGTGCCGACGCCCGCCGACTGCTCTGGGCTACCACTACTCACAGACTCCTAGCACTACTGAGGACTGACTACTACAGACAGACTGCCTGCTCGCTACTGCGAGTCGAGCGCAACTGCTCTGGTCAGAGATTCTACAATGTCTCAGCATCGCTGCCGCACAACATACGTGTTTCAACATGTTTACGATGACGACCGTGTTTACGAGTGTGGCTGTAGTGCACTGTTGTGGTTTGGTCTAGCTGTCGCAGTGTCCGCATGTTGCGCTTGCTGCTATTGTTATTCTGCATTCGTCTCCAAAAATGGCTCTGAGCACTATGGGACTTAACATCTGAGCTCATCAGTCCCCTAGAACTTAGAACTACTTAAACCTAACTAACCTAAGGACATCACACACATCCATGCCCGAGGCAGGATTCGAACCTGCGACCGTAGCGGTCGCCCGGTTCCAGACTGAAGCGCCTAGAACCGCTCGGCCGGCCTGCATTCGTCTCCGCACGCAGACCAACTGTAGTACACCGTGTTACCAGACGTCTGTGATAGTGTAGTGTTGTAGGAACTTTGACCATGGTGCATTCGAACTCTGAAAAGGCGGAGATGATACTCATCTATGGCGAGTGTCGACGAAATGCAGCTGTAGCCTGTAGGGTGTATGCAGAACGGTACCCGGACAGAGAGCATCCAACGGGCCGCACATTGCAAAACATCTACCGCCAACTGTATGCAACAGGTATGGTCGTAGCACACAAACGGGTCCGTAACAGGCCCGTCACAGGAGAAGCGGGTGCAGTTGGTGTGTTATCTGCTGTTGCCATGAACCCACACATGAGTACACGGGACATTGCGAGAGCCGGTGGACTGAGTCAAAGTAGTGTCATGCGCATACTGCATCGTCACCGCTTTCACCCGTTTCATGTGTCGCTACATCAGCAATTACATGGTGATGACTTTAATCATCGAGTGCAATTCTGTCAATGGACATTAACAGAGAATGCGTTGCAGTTCTACCTGTTTACCGATGAAGCGGGTTTCACAAACCACGGGGCAGTGAATCTACGGAACATGCATTACTGGTCCGTGGACAATCCTCGCTGGCCCAGACAGGTAGAGCGACAGCGACCGTGGACTGTAAATGTATGGTGCGGAATCATTGGCGACCACCTCATTGGTCCTCACTTCATTGCAGGGGCCCAAACAGCTGCAACATACATCGCGTTTCTACAGAATGATCTGCCAACGTTGCTCGAAAATGTCCCACTGGAAACGCGTCGACGTATGTGGTATCAGCATGATGGTGCACCTGCACATTCCGCAATTAACACTAGGCTGACCCTTGACAGGATGTTCGACGGGCGTTTCATTGGACGTGGAGGACGCATAAATTGGCCAGCCCGTTCTCCTGATCTTACACCTCTGGACTTCCTTCTGTGGGGTACGTTAAAGGAGAATGTGTACCGTGATGTGCCTACAACCCCAGAGGATATGAAACAACGTATTGTGGCATCCTGCGGCGACATTACACCAGATGTACTGCGGCGTGTACGACATTCATTACGTCAGAGATTGCAATTGTGTGTAGCAAATGATGGCCACCACATTGAACATCTATTGGCCTGACATGTCAGGACACACTCTATTCCACTTCGTAATTGAAAACGGAAACCACGTGTATACGTGTACCTCATCCCTCATGGTAATGTACATGTGCGTCAGTGAAAAAGACCAATAAAAAGGTGTTAGCATGTGGACGTAATGTGTTGTTCCAGTCTCTTCTGTACCTAAGGTCGATCACCGTTCCCTTTGGATCCCTACGTAATTCGGTGCTCTCCGATACACACGATCGAACAGCGGAGGAGTGGTACTCAAGCGTCAACTTTAGGTTACAATATCTCCGGATGTAATTAACATTTTACAATGCAACAAACGGCACTGATTACGTATTTGTTTATATGTTCAGATGTGCTAACAAAACTAACGGGGTTACATTTAAAAAAACGTAGGTTTGTGTTAAAAAACATACTTCCATGCATTTTTTTATGGTTTGTATTAACCAATTACACTAGCCCCTCTCCTCACGTTCGGTTTGTGGAATCGATTCGTCAGTATTTGATATGGTTGACGAAATACACTCCTGGAAATGGAAAAAAGAACACATTGACACCGGTGTGTCAGACCCACCATACTTGCTCCGGACACTGCGAGAGGGCTGTACAAGCAATGATCACACGCACGGCACAGCGGACACACCAGGAACCGCGGTGTTGGCCGTCGAATGGCGCTAGCTGCGCAGCATTTGTGCACCGCCGCCGTCAGTGTCAGCCAGTTTGCCGTGGCATACGGAGCTCCATCGCAGTCTTTAACACTGGTAGCATGCCGCGACAGCATGGACGTGAACCGTATGTGCAGTTGACGGACTTTGAGCGAGGGCGTATAGTGGGCATGCGGGAGGCCGGGTGGACGTACCGCCGAATTGCTCAACACGTGGGGCGTGAGGTCTCCACAGTACATCGATGTTGTCGCCAGTGGTCGGCGGAAGGTGCACGTGCCCGTCGACCTGGGACCGGACCGCAGCGACGCACGGATGCACGCCAAGACCGTAGGATCCTACGCAGTGCCGTAGGGGACCGCACCGCCACTTCCCAGCAAATTAGGGACACTGTTGCTCCTGGCGTATCGGCGAGGACCATTCGCAACCGTCTCCATGAAGCTGGGCTACGGTCCCGCACACCGTTAGGCCGTCTTCCGCTCACGCCCCAACATCGTGCAGCCCGCCTCCAGTGGTGTCGCGACAGGCGTGAATGGAGGGACGAATGGAGACGTGTCGTCTTCAGCGATGAGAGTCGCTTCTGCGTTGGTGCCAATGATGGTCGTATGCGTGTTTGGCGCCGTGCAGGTGGGCGCCACAATCAGGACTGCATACGACCGAGGCACACAGGGCCAACACCCGGCATCATGGTGTGGGGAGCGATCTCCTACACTGGCCGTACACCACTGGTGATCGTCGAGGGGACACTGAATAGTGCACGGTACATCCAAACCGTCATCGAAGCCATCGTTCTACCATTCCTAGACCGGCAAGGGAACTTGCTGTTCCAACAGGACAATGCACGTCCGCATGTATCCCGTGCCACCCAACGTGCTCTAGAAGGTGTAAGTCAACTACCCTGGCCAGCAAGATCTCCGGATCTGTCCCCCATTGAGCATGTTTGGGACTGGATGAAGCGTCGTCTCACGCGGTCTGCACGTCCAGCACGAACGCTGGTCCAACTGAGGCGCCAGGTGGAAATGGCATGGCAAGCCGTTCCACAGGACTACATCCAGCATCTCTACGATCGTCTCCATGGGAGAATAGCAGCCTGCATTGCTGCGAAAGGTGGATATACACTGTACTAGTGCCGACATTGTGCATGCTCTGTTGCCTGTGTCTATGTGCCTGTGGTTCTGTCAGTGTGATCATGTGATGTATCTGACCCCAGGAATGTGTCAATAAAGTTTCCCCTTCCTGGGACAATGAATTCACGGTGTTCTTATTTCAATTTCCAGGAGTGTATATCCAGCGGTAATGTTAGGTGACACCCTGTATATTAATGACTTGCCATTCTATATTCACGAAGATGCAAAGCTGGTACTTTTTGCCGATGATACGAGTATAGCTATCACACCCAACAGACAAGAATTAACTGGTGAAATTGTAAACGATGTTTTTCACAAAATCATTAAGTGGATCTCTGCAAATGGGCTCTCATTAAACTTTAACAAAACACAGTATATACAGTTCCACACAGGAAAATGGAATGACCCCATTAATAAATATAGACTTCGATCAGAAATCGGTAGCTAATGGCGAATATTCAAAATTTCTAGGTGTATGGACTGATGAGGGGTTGAATTGGAAAAAGACACTGCAGATTTGGTGAAACGTTTTTCAGCTACTTATACTGTTAGGGTCATTGCAAATTTTGGCGATATACATCTCATTAAATTAGCTTACCACGCCTATTTTCATTCTCTGCTTTCGTATTGCATCATGTTATGGGGTAACTCACCACTGAGTAAAAGTGTGTTCATTGCACAAAAGCATGTAATCAGAATAATTGCTGGAGCTCGCCCAAGATCATCCTGCAGACACTTATTTAAAGAGCTAGACTATACTTAGTCACTTATGAAATTTGTTATTAACAATCCGAACGAATTCAGAAGTAATAGCAGTGTAGCTGGCTACAACACTACGAGAAAGGATGATCTTCACTACTCAAGATTAAATCTAACTTCGGCTCAGAAGGGGGTTAATTATGCTGCCACAAAAGTCTTTGGTCACTTACCTAATACATCAAAAGTCTGACAGATAGCCATATAGAATTTAAAAGGAAATTAAAAGAATTTCTTAATGGCAACTCCTACGCATTAGATGAATTTTTGGATACAGTAAGTGGGTAATTTCCCAACCTCCACCAAAAGAAAAAAAAAATATTGAGTGTCATGTAATATTTTGTCTAATGTAATATCTTGTATAGACACCTTTTATTAACCTGACACGTTCCACATCATTACGAAGTGTCTTATTCATGATCTATGGAACAAGTACTAATCTAATCTAATCTACATCTAGATACGACTCTGACAGGGGACACGTACGTAAGGCTCCTGTCTGATCACCTGCATCCATTCCTGTCCAATGTGCATTCCGACGAATTTGGGGAATTCCAGCAGGACAATGCGACATCCCACAGGTCCAGAATTACTAAAGAGTGACTCCAGGAACACTCTTCTTAGTTTAAACACTTTCGCTGAGCACCAAACTCCTCAGAGATTAACGTTACTGAGCATATTTGCGATGCCTTGCAACATGTTGATCAGAAGAGATCTCCATCCCATCGTACTCATACGGATTTATGGACAGGCCTGCAGGATTCATGGTGTCAGTTCCGTCCAGCACTACTTCAGACATTAGTCGAGTCCATCCCATGATGTGTTGCGGCACTTCTGAGTGCTGGCCGGGGCTCTGCACGGTATTAGGCAGGTGTACCAGATTCTTTGGCTCTTTAGTGTATTTAGACCTAAATTAGACACTTTTAAAATCATTTATACACACAGTTCAAAGTGGTTTTTTTTTCTTTATTGTGATTTTAAAACCTGTGGAACAGGTAGGCTGGCAGCAGCACAATACGCCGCTCTTCAGCCGAAAAGAGTACAATGATATAAACAGAGAAGATACATCACTTGGAAAAACGGCGGGAAAAAACAGTAGACACATGAACAGAAAAAAACATGAAGCCGTTCACACTCGATGACAATCCACACTACGAACTGTTGACACGACGCACAAACACTGAAGAAGACGATGGCACTGGTGAACGATGGAGTGTGACGGTGAACACTGAACACTAAACATGACGGCACACACGAAACACTGATGGCGGTGATCTCCGGCGCGCGAATGTCCACTTAGCGTGTGCGAGTTCGGGGACCTGCCAAGAGGGGAAGAAGGGGGAGATGGGGGAGAGGGGAGAAAAAGGATGCCAATGGCTGAGGAGATGGGGGCAGGAGGAGAGAGACAGGGGAGGGGAAGCCCGGGGGAGGAGGGGGGAGAAATGGAGGAGGGAGGGAAAAGGGAGAGAAGGGAGGGAGGGTGCCCAGAGGAGCAAGCACAGGAGGAGGGTGGGAGGATCAAAGTTGGTAGGAGGGGTAGATGGAGGGGAGGAGGGCATCATCAGGGAGGGGGAGCTGGTGGAAGCCACCTTGGGAGAGGGTAAGGAGGGTGGAGAGATGGAGATCGGGTGGGATGTGCAAATACAGGCGTGGCAGCGGGCGGGGGTGGGAGAGGATCGGGGATTCAAAGTGTCCAAATAAGCCGTTTATGTTGTAGGTAACACCTGTCATTCGCGCGAGCAAACGTGTTGGCAATCAGCGCGCGAGTGACGGTGGGTTTCCAGCTGCCGTTGGACAGGCGCACTGTTAAGCCGTCGGCACACGGACGGTGCTGTCGAACGTTACGTTGAGCGTGCCAAGTTCAACGTGCTGCTGAACGCTCAGGAACGATGCGACTCGTGCATATGGTACGTGGGCCCCAATGTGGTATTAGCGATCGCAACGCACTCCAGCGGCACTTGAGGGATGTTTCCAGTTCGTAAATCACACTTTTTACTCAATGGGCCCGCGTAAAATTCCCACGTTATCTCTATTAAAACGCACATTTCCTCCATCGTCCACGAAAAGGAAAGTACCATGTCCAATCAATAAGGCACAAGTTTATAAAAGTTCCATTACAAACAGTGCGTTACAAATTTGGAATAATTCTCCGCATAAGATAAACATTATTTCATCATTCCCACATTTTAGTAAAACCCCAAGGTCAGTCTTACTTGATCGCTGTTCGTACCCAGTTGCAGAATTACGAAGCGTAAAAGAAAAGGAAGCAAAATAATTTTATACAAGTAGCGCAAGCAAAGAAAGGTGAACTTATATCTACATAACATCAAATATTATAGTATATACTTATATTAAACCAATAATAAAGTATCAGAACCTAATAAAAACGCGAATGTTAGGAAGAAAAATTTTAAAGTGTCAAGACGCGAACTACCGCCCCGAGAAAGAAGCCGCTACAAAACAGTAATATTACTCATTACGCTACACCAACAACACACACCTGGTATCCAATTACAGTATGTTACCTGTTTCTGAAAACCTTAATCGTAGATATGTTACTAATCGAAATTTAATTATAACAAATTGTACCAAGAACAATGCGTTTTGGGTGGATCTTTAGTGTGTTGCTGCCTTCAAATATCCTACTCTCATAATACGCAAGTTACAATAATTCTTTTGTCACGAATATGATGTTTCTCATTATTGTATTGGAACGAATCACACAGTTAGCAACGTGTTTTCCAGTGATTCTCAATTTGCTGGTGTCCAGAAACGGCATATATACATATAGGCTTGAAATGAATGCCAATATGGCGCGTCACACATCTGTACTAGAGTTGTGGCGATTCGTGAATGAGTCGTTCATTTGAACGACTCTAAATAAAGAATCGTAAGAATCGAATCGTGATACGGACGAATCGTCGTTCAAAAGAATCGTAACAACGATTGCGCATTTCCGAGTCGTGACGATTCCAAGTTCCAACGATTCATCGATTCTTAGTACGCTATGCTTCGAAGGAAACTTCCGAATCATGCCGAGTCGTGCCGAATGATTACGACCGCCAGATGGCAGTCAAGTGGAGGATGCTTGTGAACAAAGGAAGCTCGGAACGAACAAACGAAGTTCGTGGGCCGTAATATTACTCGTGAAAACCAAGTTGACACTTGGCGGTGGCTGACGGGAACGAGCATAAAGGCATTTCTCATTTACTATCGCTACCATCAGCCACCGCGCCGACGTCAGCTTAGTTTGCGCGAGTAATACACGAACTAGTGTTGACAGAAACAATATACAGCGAGTACACAGCTCCCAATACACCGGATTAAAATCAAGAAATCCAAGTATGATGAATAAATACGTACCTCTTATTTGTTGCAGACGCAATGCAAAACACACACACACCTTCTTAACACACGAGCAATAGCACTTGGATTATGTATTATATTTCGCATATCTCGAAAACGGCCCTAACGATTTGGATGAAATTTTGTATTTAGACTGGTTTTTGCTTTTTGAGTGCACCTACATAGTTCCATTCTTTCGTAAAAAGTCAATTTAACAATATATATATCCTACATAGTTCCATTCGTAAAAACGCAATTTTATGTTATCAAAACGCTATTTCACATGTTTTTATAACGCCATCTCGTAAAAACTTAGTTAGCACGTATTGAATGTAGTTAAGGTTTTGGTTTTTATGTTTATGTGTATATAGGTGTCTTTCCTTACAGCACGCGATTTTAAACAAAAGAATTTTTTAAATAAAAACGCGGATTTCGTGTTTATTGGGAACAGCTTTAACAGTTTGGATAAAATTTTATATTTAGATACGGATTTTGATTTTTAAGTTGATCTATATTGGTGTGTTTCCTGAAAAGCTAGATTTTACGCAATAATTATTTTATATCGCAATTTCGTAAATCTTTGTTAGTATTGGATGTTACAGTAGAGGTGTATCAAAATTTTGTGAGATGGCGGTACAACGTTATTCGAACACGTTGGACTTACCGTACATCCAATAGTAACAATCATCCTAGATATGTTTTAGGTTGGACATGGTTTCCTCTGATCGCTGGTATCTCGGAAATGAAAATTTGTATTTAGTTAACTGTTTGCTTTCAACTGTATTTGAATAAGTAGCTTCTCCCAAAAAATACGATTTTACAAAAAGAAACAGAGGTAAGCTCGGTCTTCCACACATTATGGTAATAATGCATTACACGTATAAATCGAGAATCACACTTGTAACGTTATGTACATGTTTACTCATAAATAAACTATTCCTGGCATATCTTATCATGACACAGTTCGATTCTAACCCCATTGACAATTTCAGACATGTCCTGCCATCTGTGAGTAAGATGTAGAACTTTTTCCATTCCGTAAGAGTCGTGCCATCGCAGACTAGAATGAATCGTGAGAGAATCGTAGGAACCGATTCGCAATGTGAGATTGAATCGTAGGAATCGAATCGGGAAAAAGAATCGTGTTGCCCAACTCTAATCTGTACTGAAGAGAGACGGCGTGCGTGTGACGTAGGTGGCGTTGTGCCATCTCATTGGTCAATGCTCAGACGCACGCTCAGAATATCTGACTTGCCAGATATTGCTCTGCCCGTTCGGGAAGACTCCCGAACGTGCTATTCCACGCTATGACGTCAGAAACTCGGCACGTTCAACGCTCAACGCTCGGATGCATGGTTCGTGTGCCGACGGCTGTAGCCACGCAGCTCGTATCGCCGCAGCCGCACGCTTCCACTCGGACGACAGCCGGTGAGTGAGAAGCAGGTCGCTCGCTTCTTGAGGCGGCGGCTGGCGGCGGGCGACTGCCGGGGCACCCTGTGCCGGGCCCCGTCCACCGTCGGCCGCCCCTTATGATGGGACACAGTCGCAATTTTAAATTTATAGTCGCTGCTCGCTGGCCGCTCTGAATATCAACCCCCCATCCCCCGACCACCCCTGCCGCTGCCGGATTACTTCTTGGCAGGCAGGCGGCGAGGGTAGCCGCAGCTGACGTGCGTGTGTCTGACAGTGTGGGGTGGCTACGGATCGGCTGCACGATTCCGATCTGCCTCTCTCAGACTCCCAATCTCTCTCTCTCTCTCTCTGTCCGCTTATTGCCGTTCCCCTTGCTCACTCTCTTCGTCACGTCGACAAATACATTGTTTTACTTGAGTACAATTCTTGAAACAGGAAAAACAGCGGCCTGGTACGAATTGATGTCCCATACAGTAACACAGGATGAACCAGAACTCCAACGACAAGCTCTGAGAGGTGTTAGTACGGACCTAAACAAGGAAAAAATGCCTAGTAAATACGGGCTCTAAAACAAATATCTTAAAACTATGAGCACTTGTTCATCTTTCCTATTGTATGACACATCTACTGAAGGCTACATCTACATCTACATACATATTCCGCAATCCATCATACGGTACGTGGCGGAGGGTACCTCGCACCACAACTAGCACCTTCTCTCCCCTTTCCACTCCCAAACATAACGAGGGAAGGAAAAATGACTGCCTATATGCCTCTGTACGAGCACTAGTCTCTCTTATCTTATCTTTGTGGTTTTTCTGTGAAATACAAATTGGCGGCAGTAAAACTGTGCTGCAGTCAGCCTCAAATGTTGTTTCTCTAAATTCCCTCAGTAGCGATTCACGAAAAGAACGCCTCATTTCCTCTAGAGACTTCCACCCGAGTTCCTGAAGCATTTCCATAATACGCGTGATGATCAAACCTACCAGTAACAAATCTAGCAGCCCGCCTCTGAATTGTTTCTATGTCCTCTCTCAATCCGAACTGATAGGGATCCCAAACGCTCGGCCAGTACTCAAGAATAGGTCGTATTAGTGTGTTATAAGCGGTCTCCTTTACAGATGAACCACATCTTCCCAAAATTCTACCAATGAACTGAAGACAGCCTTCCCCACAACTGCCATTACATGCTTGTCCCACTTCATATCGCTCTGCAATGTTACGCCCAAATATTTAATCGACGTGACTGTGTCAAGCGCTACACTACTAATGGAGTATTCAGACATTACGGGATTCTTTTTCCTATTCATCTGCATTAATTTACATTTATCTATATTTAGAGTTAGGTGCCATTCTTTACACCAATCACAAATCCTGTCCAAGTCATCTCGTATCCTCCTACAGTCACTCAACGACGACACCTTCCCGTACACCACAGCATCATCAGCAAACAGCCGCACATTGCTATCCATCCTATCCAAAAGATCATTTATGTAGATAGTAAACAACAGTGGACCTACCACACTTCCCTGGGGAACTCCAGATCATACCCTCACCTCCGATGAACACTCACTATCGAGGGCAACGTATTGGGTTCTATTACTGAGCTATTACTGAGCTCTTTCCTTCCCATTTTTCGAGAGGTGGTAGTGTGGACCAAAGCAAGAAAAAAAATGTCCAGTGAGCAGGAGTCGCTCATACAACTCTGACCTGTGTGCTCACAAGAGCCCACAGTATGGGCAATGTTTCAAGTACTAGTCGTAGGGCTCTCTGGCACGTGACGAAGAACGTAAAAGTCGGCAGTGCGGTGCATACATAGAGCTCCGGAGTTCAAATGGTTCAAGTGGCTCTGAGCGCTATG